>NW_025384474.1:0-3133 GCF_016433145.1 Gracilinanus agilis
TAATATAGTTATATATTTTAAATATATATTTAAATTCTTACTTTCTGTCTTAGACAGAAATCTTAGACAGATTAGGCAATGGTATTAAGTGACTTGCCCAGGGTGCCACATCTAGGAAGTGTGTGAGGCCAGATTTGAAACCAGGTTGGCTCTTGGCTTCAGTATGATGCTCTATTCCTTGTGCCACTTAGCTGCTCCTCTCGGACTATAGTTTCAAGCCACCTAAAGATAGGAGGAAACTACTAATGGAAATACTGCTCAGCTAGTCAAATGAGTGATTTCCCGTTACCATTGCTCATAAATATGCAGTTTTGATAGAGGACGTTTCAGTCAGGGTAGTATGATAGAAGTTGTTCTGTTTTTATTTTTAGAAATATCATTGAGTTGGGTTTTCACACTTGGCTCCTCCACTTAATAGGAAGAAGAAGGAAGAGAAGGAGGAGGAAAAAGAGAACTGATTTTATACAATTTTCAGACTTCCACGATGCTTAACATGAAACTCATTTAATCCTCAAGACCAGTGTGTGGGGCAGACCACTTAACGATTAACGCTGAAGATGAATAATAACAGCTAGTTTCATATAGCGAGGTGGCACAGTTGAGAAAGAGCCCAACCTGAAGTCAAGAAGACCTGAGTTCATTTCTAATCTCAGACATCTATGAGCTACAGGGCCCTGGACAAGTCACTCCACCCAGTTTGCCTCAGTTTCCTCATCTATAAAATGAGCTGGAAAAAGAAATGACAAACCACTCCATTATCTTTGCCAAGAAAACACTAAATGGGGCGATGAAGAGTTGGGCACTGCTGAAAAGACTCAACAATATTTATATAGCACTTTGAGATTTGAAAGCACTACATCTTAACAATAAACCTGTCAGGTAGGCGCTATTATTACATCCATTTTATAGATAAGGCAACTGAGCCTGAGATTATATGATTTGTCTAGCATCATGCATCCAAGTCTTGGTGTCCGAGACAGGATTCAGACTCAATTTCTCTAACTCTAAGTCAAGTGCTCTATCTGTAAGTATCTGGACTAGGATTTGAACCCAGCTCTTTCTGATTCCAAAGCCAGTGTTCTCTCCATTACTGAATTGAACTAGCAATTTTTCCCTTAAATAAAAAAATAAAAAAAAAAAACAGCAGGAGACACAGGCTAAGGGAGCATAGAAACCATTAAGTCACTGCTGGGGAAGCAACATCATGGGACTGGAAGTTCCTGGACCTTCATGTTTAATTATTCTTACTGATCAATCAAAGAGCATTTATTAAGCACCTACAATATATAAGGGTAGCTAAGTGGTGCAGTGGATAGAAGGCCAGGCCTAGAGTCAATAAGACTCCTCATCCTGAGTTCAAATCTGGCCTTGGACACATATGAGCTATGTGGCCCTGAGCAAGTCACTTAGCCCCTTTTGCCTCAATTTCTCAACTATAAAATGAGTTGCAGAATAAAATGGGAAACCACTCAATTATCTTTACCAAGAAAATTCCAAATGGGGTCAAGGAGAGTTAGCCAAGACTGGAAAATGACTGAAAAACAACAAAAAGTAAGCTTATCTTCTTACATCTTATTCACACCAATGTATCCTGTGATCTGATAGTATCCTTTTTGTCCCTTTCAAAAGGCATTTAGCCTGACGCTAGGAATTTTCACTGACAGATCCCCATGACCAAAACGCCCTCCATCCTCATCTCCTGACTTCTAAGGCTTCCTTCAAGTCCAAGATAAAATCCTTCCTTCTACAAGCAACCCTTCCTGATCCCCCTTAAAGTCAGTTCTTTCCCTCTGTTGATCATCATAATCTTTTCTGTCTATATCTTGTTCAAAGCAGTTTGTGTGTTGTTCCCCCCATTATATTGTGATCACCAGACAGACTGCTTTTTTGCCCTTCTTTGCTTCTCCCACTTAGTATTGCCCCCAGTGCATAATAGTAAAAGGATTTATTTCTAATATATTGAATTATTTCTAATTCTGGGCTTTGAACTGGAGTCCAGATCAGTTTCTCAGACTCTCCTACTCATTCCTTTGTTCCTAAGGAGTTCAGAGAATGTCCCACCCTAGAATACCTTCCATTGTAGAGTGATAGAAAGGTGAGAGACTAAGAGTTTATCTTGCCCAGTAAACAAGAACCAGCCTGACCCCAAGGTATGGTTGCTAGCAGCAGAACCAAGTCCTTAAATCAACAATTGAGAAACATAGAATAAGGTCACTCCTAACTGGGAAGAATTTGATTTCTCCTTCTAGAACAATGGGAATATGGGACTAGGCATGTGATTGTCAACCATCACTCAAGGAATTGGGGACAGAATTGAAAGTATGATGGGCTACTTCCTCACTGGCTATTCACCAATCAGAGATTTCTTGAAATGTCATGGAGAAGACTGAATAATGGGCTCCCAAAATTGTATTTATGGATCCATGCAACAGGATTTGGGAATCTTTGAGAGAGAGAGAGAGAGAGAGAGAGAGAGAGAGAGAGAGAGAGAGAATCACTAACCTATTAATTAATTAATTGGTTATTGCTAGCCTTTCAATACATTTATTTTCTTTACCCAGGAGAGAGAGAATCCCTGATTTATTAATTAATTGGTTATTGCTAGCCTAATCAATACATTTATTTTCTTTACCCAGAAGAGAGAGAGAATCACTGACCTATTAATTAATTAATTGGTTATTGCTAGCCTAATCAATACATTTATTTTCTTTACCCAGGAGAGAGAAAGAGAATCACTGACCTATTAATTAATTAATTAATTGGTTATTGCTAGCCTAATCAATACATTTATTTTCTTTACCCAGAAGCCAATCTCTCAGAATTTTAATATCAGAATAGGTGCTTAATAAGTGCTTATTGACTGCTGAGTAGCAGGCACTATGTTAGCTACTGGGGATATAAGTACAAAGCATGAAACAATCCCTGCTCATAATTAGTTCTTGTTATGCTGGGAAGGATTAAAGGATTACTAATGTTTTCTGCATCCTCTAAGTTTAGGCCACCTGGGGCAAAGCTTTGGTGACCCCACTCAGGTAACATTTCTGATTTCTGTTTGTTGCCTAACTGCCTTCTACATCCTAGCCCCTCCAGCCCAACATCCAAAAGTCACCCAGAGACTATATATATATATATA
>NW_025384475.1:0-7961 GCF_016433145.1 Gracilinanus agilis
GAAGGAAGGGAGGGAGAGGAACTATGACAGCTGCAAAGAAAAGTATACTATAAAGCAAGCTGGGATAGAGGCAGAGGAGATCTACAAAGTGCTGGGAAGCAATCTGAGCAAGGAGAGATCCTTTCATCTCCAAGGTGGGAGAGTCCATTATCATTGCAGAGGAAGCTAATCCCTTCGGGAATACAAGAATTTCTTTTCTGGGCTAACTCTTTATAGGTAAGTGGCAGCTGTGGAGAAGGACCTCAGTCCAGACACAAAAGACAACTTTTGCAAACACATGGAGGTAGAAGATGCCATGATGAGTCTAGAAACAGCTGCCGGCAACCAACTGAAGTTCAAAGGGAGGAATAGAAAGAGGAAAGGATGGAAAAGAAGGGCCAGATTCTTTTGTGGAAGAGTAGTAAATGCTTGGCTGAGGAGTGTCTTCTATACAGGTATTTTATCATTTAAGCAGAAGACGCCCACCAAAGGCACCAACCCACAAAATGTGCCCAGCATCACTTGGGGAGGAACCAAGAAGCTGGCCAAATTCACTGTTCCCTAATCAAAGAAGCCAGAAATCAAGCTAGGGAGACACAACTAAAAGACCTGGCACAATTAAAGTGATGAATAGCTACTGACTATTAAATGTACAATAAATTTAGCAGAGGCTTCCTATCTGAAGCTGAGCCTTGAATGATGGAATAGTAGAAAGGAGGAAAGACATTTCTAGGGTTGGAGAAGGTGGGAATGGCATTGCATTTGACTTTTAGGAATTCAGGGTGTCATCAACATCTTTTGCCCAGCATCTTCCTATTTTCAAATAGGTTATGATTGTATTGATTATTCTACCAAATGAAGTTTGGCCAGCAAGATCAGCAACAGATGTGAAGGTTCAGAAGGCAATGACATTTGAGCTCCGGATGCCCAGCTTTACGACCATTCCTTTCCAGAGACAACAAAAGCAAAAATGCTAATGCTAATACTTTCCCCACACCTGCCCCATCCCACTTTGCCTGGAGTCAGAAAGATCTGAGTTCAAATCCAACTTTGCACCCTTACTACTTATGTGACTTTGGCCAAGCCACTAACGGTCTGCCTTAGTTTCCTTAACTGTAAAACTAGGATAATACAGAAGCCACTTCACGGGGTTATTCTGAGGATGAGATCCTAATCTTCTTTCGAGGCCTGCTCAAGCACAACATGAAGCCTTCTCTGCCCCCCTCGGTGGCTGGAGGTCTCCTTTTCCAACTACCTTGTCCAACCACTTTGTATTTATTGTCTTTTCTGTATATTCTCAGAGACTGACTTGTCTCCTTCGTAAGGATGAAGGCTCTCTGTGAGCAGGGATCGCCTACACATCTCCCCAACCCCAGCACTCTACCTGGCAAAAAGGAGGGGTTACCGATTGCTTCTCCACTGACTTCTACCATCTTTTGCATGTTCACCTCCATCTCTGAGCCTCATTAGCCTCCTTCCAAGGCTACCTCCTCCTCCAGGAAGCCTTTTCTGATTCCACTGGACAATCTGTGGGAGCCTCTGGAAATTACTCTAGCCTCCTAGTTGAGCTCATTTTAAAGAGGCTGCATCTCCCCAAGCCTTACACTCACTTGTCCAGTTAGCCAGGAATCTTGAATCTTATTTCAGGTGTGCTGGGAGGCTTTGTACAGCCTCACCTTAGAATATCAGCACTTTGAAGGCCAGAAATTTGGGGCAGAGGACCATTGTTTCCCAGGCCTAGCACTGTGCCTTTGGTGGCTTGTTTTTAGTTTCTAATTGAACCAAATATAAACGGAGAGCCCCAAGTTAGTGCTTTAACAACACCCGGGTACCAAACTAAAGCATGGGGACCTCCTAAAAAATGGTAGAGGCCAGCAAGGTAGGGCTCCACCTGGAGGCTGAGAAACAAGGCCTGGGAAGTAAGAAGGAAGAAGGAAGGCACCGGGCCCTCAAGGTATCCAAGTGGCACCCTATTCCTAGCCCTCCCTCACCTCTAGAACAAGCACTGAGGAGTTCCCAAAGGCTGGACAAGACACTTCACCCAAAAGGAAACAAAGTTTAGAGAAAGCATGAAGTTCTGGTGGCCCACAAGCATTCACCAACCCGTGCCACGTGCAGGGAGCTCTGCCGAGGTTCCAGGACAAAACAGCCCAGTATCGCCAGCCCTCGAGGAGTGTCTATTCTACCAGGGAGGTGAGGCTGGCCTCGGCAGGAAAGCAGATGTACAACTGGCTTCGAGAACGCTTGAGCAGCTGGGGAGAGCAGCAAATACCCCCCAAAGAACAAGGCTTCACTTCCTAGAGGGGGAGACCCATCAGGAGGTCACCAAATAATCCAATCAAAAGCTGCAGAGGGCTCTGGATGCCACAGCCAAGAGAGCACCTGGTCTGGAGGCAGAAAATTCATCCTCCTGAACTCAAATCCGGGCTCACACACTCACTAGCTGGGTGAACCCAGACAAGTCCATTTACCTTGTGTGCCTCCATTTCCCCATCTGTAAAATGAGCTGGAGAAGGAAATGGCAAAACCACTCCAGTATCTCCACCAAGAAAACACGAAACAGGCATGATTAATCGCTGAAGCAAGAACAGGTAGCTATAATATACATGACAATCATATTAGAGATTTAAAAAATGAAATAAGAAGTATGTGACATCCAAGGGGGAAGGTCCTGCCAAAGAGAAGGTTGGAGCAAGTTCCTCTCCTGAGTTGGGCTTTAAAAGATGGAGGAATTCAGCAGCTTTCGCCATAAGCCACCCAATCGGTGGATGGATCTCTTCAACACTAAGGAAGATGGTGGGGTACCAGAAAAAGTGCTAGACTTGGGGGGCAAAAAGATCCAGGTTCAAGTCCTGACTCCAACACTTACTAGCTCACTTGATGAAAGTCTTAGACGTGCTCTGAGTCTCCGTGTCCTCACAGGTAAATGTGAATAATAACCCTTGCACTGTCTCAGAGAATCGGGGTACAGAAAACGTTGTATAAACATGAGCTGGAAGAAAACAAGGGCCAACTCGATTCCTCCTTCCAGGCTCCAAGAGCCAAAAAACAAAACAAAACCAAAAACAACCCTTCTCTAAGCAAAGTCTTAGTTTTCCAAGTCACCTAACTGCCTAGCAGCTCCTGTCCCTCCCTGTAGCATCGGTGGGTGTCTATGGGCGTCTCGGCTCCTCCAGCAGCCTATATGAGGGGCCAAGCAAGGGGTGGTTTGATTGGAAGTCCAGGGCAGCTCAGAGGGGATCCTCTTTCCCAGCATGCTTTCACATGGGGCTGAAGCACCTGTGGATCATCTCACCCAGCCCCAGCCCCAGCCCCACTGGAAGACTGCCTTGACTGGGTCTGGTAGGCAGTAGGAGCATGAGAGGGTCACAGAAACCATCTAGAATGAGCCTTTCATTTTCCAGATGAGGAAACTCAGATCCAAGAAGTTAGGTGACTTGACAAAGGTCACAAAGTTCCTACATGGCAATGCCAGAATTTAAACCCAAGTTCTCTGCCTCCAAATCGAGCAGTTGTACCAGGCTTCTCCAAACATGAGTAAAGACAGTCATCTAATCCCTCCCTCTAAGGTTTTCTTCCCTTTCCTATACAGAAAATGAAGTTATATGTTTTGAATGCCCCTGCCTCAGGATGAGAGGCAGGCGAGCCTAGAAATCCTCCCAGGAAGTACCATGCCTACAAGGGAGACGACACCCTCCTCAGAAGCTGCAAGGGCCCTCCTAGGACAGCACCCCATGGAGCCCCCAGAAAGGAAGTATAGTCCCACACACACACGGGCCTGGAAGGACCTGGCCACAGGGAGGGATGGTCCACATCCTTGGAGCTTAAGACCAGGAGAGAATCTCTGGTTCTGCCTTCAGAAGGAGTTTCAAGACATAAATCTAAAAGACATGGTTGGCATCAATGTTCCCAAAATAGGGAGGCTTAGCACCCCTAAAATGCCCCTTCCTGGTGACTTTTGGACCTGAATCTGGTTCACTTCTGTGTGAGAACACTTTTAGAAGCAGGCCAAGATCTTAGGTGATAGGAAAAAGAAAAGCAACACTTCCTGGTCCATTTTTTCTAGAATCTACCTACCATTTCTTCCCTAACTTGTCTTTGTACACAATACCTCACCTCCATCTCAACCTACTAAAATAATTTCCTTTCTTTGAAGAGCAGCTCAAGTACTGTGTCTCCACAAAAGCTTCCCTGTTCCCTCCTCCAATTCAATTCAACCCCTCCAAATATATATATAGGCCTACTATGTGCATGTAACCAGACACTGAGGAGGCAAAGGGAAAAAAAAAGGAACTAGTCTGTGGCCTCGAAAAAAATAACATGTCTCTCTGCCCTTAAGAAAATAACATTGACTGGTAGGCAGATAAATATTTAAAGAGGCAAGAAGCAAGAGGGGCCAAAAAGAGATGAGAAGGCTCTGGGATGACCAGAGAAAAAGGATCTGGCAGCTCTGGTTCGCCCCAGAGGGCAGAACCAGGGAAGAGGAGGTACAGGGCGGGCAGCGTGCTGTCCTTACAACGGGAGCATCCCAAAGCAGTAGGAGTTCCCTTTGGACCCAGACAGGCAGGCATGGCCAGCACTGAATCTCTCGAAGCCAAAGCTGCTGAACAGCCGCTCTGGGTGGATAGAGTGAGATTCTTGTCCCCAGACCCAGCTGGTCTGGACATCCAGGGCTCTTTTCTGATTCTGTCCATGGTATTTCCCTTCCCCCCACCCCTGGGGTCAGTGTTTTGCCTCTCGCTGGTGCCTTAGGCTCACTTGGGTGCTATTGATATGTGAACCTATCTCATTCCTACCCCCAGCACCAGTCTCTAAGCTCCTGGAAGGAAGAAACCTGGTTTTGTTTTGTTTTTTGTTTTGTTTTTTTAAAGCAGGCTTCCTTTCAGTCTTACCATACTGTGTATTGGTAAGGGCTAGGCAATGGGGGGTGAATGCTGGAAGTGTCTGAAACCAGACTGGATCCCTGAACCTCCAGTCTCTAGGCCTGGTGCTCCAGCCACTGAGACCCCCAGCTGCCCCTTGCTTTGTTTTTTTAAGTCTTGGCGTCTCTCCCCTATAGCATGGAGCCTTTCCTCAGTTGGCACTTCAGAGGGCTGCATGGAGATCAACTATGGCATTCCCAAGCCACAGCCACCTCCGGCTTCTCCATCTAGCCCTGGGTCTTCCACAGGGGGCCTTGGGATTCCTAACTCCATCAGTCCCCAGCATCCTTCAATAAGCAATAAAGCATTATTTCTCTAAGTTTTCTCCCTAGCAGAGAGACTAGACAGAGAAGAGCCATGCCTGGGAGTCTAGATCTGGGTTCTTCCTCCGGGGTCTTGAACAAGTGTTCTGGGCCTGCATTTCCCTGCCTGGAAAAGGAGAGGGATGAGGTGGAGAATTTCTAAGGTCCCCTTGGTCCCTGCTCATTTCTGTCCCTCTGGGGGAAGAGCTTGCTTTCTGAACTGCCCTGAACTCTGTCTTGGGCTGCAACTCCCCCAGATGGGGCTGTAAGACACCCAGGGAGTTGGGAGGGAATGAGAAAGAAGTTCAGGATTCCCCTCCAACAAGAGGAAATTTGCTCCCACAAACTTTAGGGACTGTCCCTGCTCCCAAGGAAATGCTGGGGGAAGGGGGTTGGAAACAACAGAAAGGCAGTTCATCCTCCTGACACCCCCACCCCATGCCCAGGATGGGGTTAGGTCCCTTGGCAGGAAGCCAGCCCGCCACCTCTCCTCTCCCCTCCAGCCGGCACATCCCACTGGCAAAATGAGATGCACCCAGAACCAGTTGGGGCGGTTTGGGCATCAAGGCTGTCACCTCCTCCCCCTCCTCCTATTACTCTGACACTCACTCCTCTCCTGAGAAGGAGGCCAGGATTTGGCAAAGGGGGCTCAGAGCTGGGGAAGGCTGAGAATGGGCACAGCTGGGTGGCCCAATTGCCAAAGCAGGGGCCTCCTGCCATCTCCACACCAGAAAGCTCACGGGCCACTCCAAGCCCAAGCCCCATGCCTTCCCTGGCAGAGCAGCAGGGGGGGAAGTAACCGACAGACAACACAGCCTCACAAACCGAAAGAAACCTACTTAGCCCGCAGCACCCGTCAAGTCCTTACCGGGCCCCACCCCCATCGGCAACCTTCCCCCCAAAACCTCGGATCTCGTAGCCCCGGGCCAACCTGACTCAGACAGGGGTGCACTGGGATGCCTCACCTCCATTAAGAAAAGCGAAGAGAGAGGTGGTGGGCAGGGTTTCTAGGCTGGTTCTCTCTGCCTTGAGTGGGCCCGAATGGTGCCGTGGGGGGGGGGGGGAGAAGGGAGGGGGGACTGTGGAGAACCGGCTCGTTCCCCAGCTAAGGCACATTACTTGGGCTCCCACTTTAAGCCCTGCTCGCCCCCCTCCTCTCCACTCCACACACGGGTCTGCCCCCTGTCTGTCCCTCCTCCACCTTCCCTCCCTCCCTCATCTCCCCGCCCTATCCTCCCCAGCGCTGGGAGCCCGCCACTCGGTCCTCCCTGGGGACTCTGCCCTGGGCTGGACTCAGCTCCCGCCTCTCCCAGGCCCCTAGCCCGGTTGGGCCCCCGGCCTCGGCGCGATCACTGTCCCGCGCGAGGAAAGTTAAGGCAACTTCAACAGGGGGAGGAGACCGGAGGGGAAGCGGGAAGGAAGCTCAGGCCCTGGGCCTCTCTCCTTGCCACCTTCCTAGCCCTAGCTCCCACCCTACCTCAGGCCCTGGCCTCCAGGGGGCAATCCCCCATCCCTAGCTGTCAGTTGCACGAGAATCAGGCTAGCCCCAGACCCGGATAGGGGGAGGGGAGAGAGGAAGGGGCGCGGGGTCCCAGGCCCAGCAAACCCCCGAACTTTCCCCGCGGGGCGCCCAGCGAGCAGGGTCCTCCCAGGGGGCTCCTCCAGCTGTCCAAATCGGCTACCGGGCTATACCCGGGCAAGCGAGCAGCGCTGCAGCTGGGAGCAGTGGGCCAGACTGGACCTCCGTGCCCAGCGCTGAGCAAAGCAGCCGTGCTGTTTCCGCCGCCGCGGCCGCTACCGCTGCCCGCCTGCCCGCCCGCTGCCCCCCCAGGCTTTGTGCGCGGCCTTCCCTCCCTTTCTCCCTCCCGAGAGCCAGCCCGGCAGCTGTCCCCGAGCCAGGGTAGCTCGCCGGGAGCGCGGCGGGCGGGCCGGGCCGAGGACAGCCAGGCTTCCAGCCGCCCTCACCCCCGGCCCTGGCACAAAGGGGAGCCCCGCCCGGGGGCCCCCAGAATGGGTAGGAACCTCCACCGACCCTTCGGTTCCCTCCACCGCCAAAAAAAAAAAAAAAAAAAAATACCAGCCCAGGCGCAGGGGCCCGAGGCCGGGGGCTGGGGACAGCCTGGCGACTAACTCCTCCTCTCTCCCCGGGAAGGAAGGGCCTGTGGCGGCCACGGAAGGAAGGGGGAAAACACTGCTCTGGAGCGAGCGCCACACCAGGCGAATTCCGGATTTATTTATTTTTATCCCGGGCACGGGGGCGGCGGGAGAAGGGGGCCCAGGCTCGGGCGGGATTAGGGGCCATGGAGCGGGGAGGAAAGGGAGACAGCCCGGGGACAGACAATACATGCAGCTGGAAAATCCGTCATCCCCCGCCTGGGCTCGGGGGAGCGGAGCCAAGGCAAGGTTAGGCGAGGGGAGCCCTCGGGCGGGGAAAAGGAAGAGGGTGGGCGCCCCTTGCCGCGCGCCCCGTGCCCCTGCGCCCGTGCCGACCCCGCAGCCTCGGCCCGCCGTCCCCAGCCTCCCCGAGGCCCGACCCGGCCGGGCGCGCTTACCTGCCGTGGAACCAGTCCTTACAGGCGTCGCACTCGATCATGAAGCGGGTAACGTCGTAGGGCAGCCGGCAGATGCAATAGACAGGCACCGTCGCCATGTTAGCTGCCGCTGTTCCTGCAGCCGCCGCTGCTGCCGCCGCCGCTCCTCACTCCTCCGACAGCCGCCGCCGCTGCTGCTGCCGCCGCCGCTAGTCCTCCTTCTTCTC
>NW_025384476.1:0-4324 GCF_016433145.1 Gracilinanus agilis
TATATATATAATTATCCTGAGGTTAAATTTAACTTATTATATTTGTAAATATTTCCATTTAAATGACTAAAGTAGTTATAATAAAGTATCCATGGTTAGTTCCCAAAATTTCAGTTATCTAGAACATTTACTTTTTTAGAACAATGCTTTATTCTCTCATATATCTAAATAAATGAGACATTGAATGATATTTCTTGGAAATTTTAAGAGTTTTTCAGAAATGGTTTTTAATATGGAATAAGGTAAACTATGCCTATTTCTCAATACAACTACAATCTGTACTTTTTTTCATTTAGAGAGACCCCAAAGGACATTCATTCCTTGTCTTCATAATACCTCATCACTTAAGGACATCATGTCTGATTGGAAGAGGCATTTCAATGACTTAGATGATTTCACCTTGACAGGTCCCAAAAGACTATGATTGACATTTATGTCTCTGTCCTTGGACTCTGAATGGGTACTTCTATTCAGTATGAATATTCAGCACCCTTTATGAAATTTCAGGTATCTGTACTATGCTCTGCCACTAGAACAATTTCAACATCCTGTCCCTCATGTTAAGAGTCTTATTTCAACAGGCTATGAATACATGAAAAAATGATTTGGAATCGCTAGTTGCTATCATGTTTAACCTGTAAAAAAAATCATTGAACTGATTGTTTGTATGTGATTTTTCTTTCCTAGTCCCATAAGCCTAGATAAGTCCAAAAATCAGAACACTAAGGAAGAGACCAATCTATTTTTCATAGAATTATAGAACCTGATTTTTGAAAAAAAAAATATAACATTTACAATGTCTGGAACTTGAATAAGAATTGGCATCCCCTTTTCCACATTCCTGACAAGTGTCCATCTAGTCTCCAGTTAGTTAAAGACCTATGATGAGGGACCACTAAATATGTCAGAAGTGGAAAATGTCCCAATTGTAGAATATGTTTTGATGATACAAAGACAAAAATGATGATGTTTCCAGCTGTTAAAGAGGTTACAATTTACTGGTTAATAAATACCTTAAAATTATTAATGTTCTATACTTTTCTTTTCTACCTTCCAGATAATAATACAGTTCTTTGTGAGGGAAAAAAGATGAGAAGAGTGAACCTAGTATTTGAAAGCACAGAATCATAGATTCATTAATTTTAAGATGAAATGGAATTTGGAAGATACCACGCATATTTGACTCTTTCTGTGTCATGGTTAAAAATGGAAAAACTATTTTTTGTAAGAAAAAAATAGGGGATTAGGCCATAGGTGTAAGATCACTCGTTTATAAATGAAGAGTTCATTCTTTCAGAACATGATGAACAAGGCTATATGTATTGTATGACAAAACATGTACAGTATATACCATATTACTGATTTCTTGGGGAGGAGGAAAAGGAAGGAAGAAGGCAGAAGACCTGGATCACAAAATGTCAGAAAACAATTATTAAAAAATTATAACATAAAAAATAAAATAAATAAACACAATAATTGACAGAGCCCAGATTGGAACCTACCTGGGTTCCATGACTCCAAATCTAGTACACTTTTCATTTTATCAAACTTCTTTCCTTGGACAACTTGGACTCAACTTCCATCGGCTTCAGTTTCTTTATCCACAAGATGAAGGGGGTAAATATATAATCTCTATGATCTTTGTCAACAATTCTGCCAACCAATGGGAACAAAATGAAGGAAATTCTCAGGAAATAAAATAAGTGAGCAAAAAAGGGTCATTAGGGAAAATATAAAATTAATTTAGGGGAAAATAATTTTAGTGCATAATTTTTAATTCAAAAGAATTACTAGGTTGGGGTATTTACATTTATTATACTGATCAATGGCTTTCTCCTCAAGAGAAGTATCTGCATTATTTTAGATCCAATATGTGTTCAGCTGATGAAGATATGAAATAGGATATGTGTGAATAGCAGATGTTTCCAAAGTCAATTCCATGTATTTTGCTCTCTAGAAAACTAAATAGGTGCTTAGACTCAGGAATCTTAGAGCAGTCATAAGAGCTTAATTAAGCAATGAATGAAAAAGTCTCTTCCCACCCCATATCTGGTTTTAAAAAGGAGAAGAAATCTCTTCCATAAATTATGCTATATAAAAATTCAAGGACTTAACCAAGACTTCTTTTAAAATGCAAATCTTGTTGGGTTAGGGAAAAGAGGACTTAAGCCTCATAACATATTTTGAATCACATTAAAAGGATAATCAGATTAATATCTAGGTTTCATTCTAGGAGAGAGGAAATTTTGAATCTTAGAGTAGACTTGAGAAAGGTTCTGGATTATGGACCATGGAGACAGCTAGAGACTATTGGGTATCTGAAAGATAGGGAGAAGAAGAACAAAAAGGGTCAAATGGATAGTGACAAAACTAAACATCTACTTTTGCAATTTTCCCAAAGAACCTGGTGGCAGCAAGAATTCTGATGACTTATATAAATTATCTAGTCTAGTCTAGAAGGCTACAAAATGTTGCTTTCCCCATTTCTGTGGAGTTGCCCCACCCTGAACTATTCTAACCTAGCTTTATCAGATTGATTTGATATTTCTAAAACTAATACCTCCCATTTTTATTCCTTATTTCATTCACTCACTCACAAACACATTATTTCCACATTTAAGTTCCTTATGCATACTGAATTCTGAAGAAACAAAGTTTAAGTAAGGTGGTTCCTGACTTCACAAAGATTACTAATTTTTTTAAGCTTTTTAAAGAAGTTTTGAAAACATTCACTTGTTTTGTTGTTGTTGTTGTTTTTTTTTTTTTTTTTTTTTTTTTCAGTTCCAAATTCTCTTACTCCTTCCTGTTTCTTCTCTACTCCTTGGGATAACAAGCAAATGATGCTATTAGACCAGTGATGGGCAAACTTTTTATTTTATTTATTTTTTGTTTGTTTTTTATTTTTGTTTGTTTTTTATTTTGTTTTGTTTTAACCCTTAACTTCTGTGTATTGGCTCCTAGGTGGAAGAGTAGTAAGGGAGGGCAATGGGGGGGGGGGGTCAAGTGACTTGCCCAGGGTCACACAGCTGGGAAGTGTCTGAGGCCTGATTTGAACCTAGGACCTCTGGTCTCTAGGCCTGACTCTCAATCCACTGAGTTACCTAGCTGCCCCAGGCAAATTTTTTAAAGAGGGGGCCAAAGGAAAGGAAATGCTCATCTGTCAGTCTGTTTCTAAGGCAACTCTTTTAAAGTTTCATTGTATTGTATCCTATTCATCATATTTGTCAGATTAGGAATAATGTCACACAAACCCATAGATCATTTCAGGGGACTGCATCTGGCCCGTGGGCTGAAGTTTGTCCATCACTGTATTAGACATAACAGGTCATGTAAAACATATTTCCATACTAACTATATTGCAAAAAATATCAAAACTAAAGAAAATGAAAATTAAGTGCTTCAATTCATACTCAGAGTTTATCAGTTTTCTCTCTAGGAGTGGGTAACATTTTTAATCCTGAGTCTTTTGGAATGTTCTTACATCATGGTATTGATAAGAGTAGCTAAATCTTTCACAATTAACTATTATTATAATACTGCTGTTACACATATATCATTATTGAATTTTTTGCCTTCTCAAGGAGGGAAGATGGGTGCAAGAATTTGGAACTTAAATTTTAAAAAATTATTATTTTTACACATAAATTAGAAATATTTAATAAATAAATAAAATACTTTTAAAATATTAGGGTTACAGTGTACAAAGTGGTCCTGGCTTATACTTAGGTCACTTTACATCAGTTAATATGTTTTTCCAGGTTTTTTCTGAAACTATCCCCTTCATCATTCTTATGGAACAATCATATATTACAACTTGTTCAATCATTTACCAATTAAACATCAATTCAATTACCAATTCTTTGCCACAACAAGAAAAGCTGCTATAAATATTTTCTACATATAGTTCCTTTTCCTTTTTCTGGGATCTGAGATGTAGACATTGTTGTATTACTAATTCAAAGAAAATATGTGCAAAATATTGATAGCAACACATTCTGTGGTGGCCAGGAATGGGAAACTAAGAGGGCAAATTTATGTTATATGAATGTTAAGTTAATGTATGGAAATACTATTGCAGTAAAATCAATTTTAAAGGATATGATTTCAGAGAAACCTAGGAAGACATGAAATGATGCAAAGGCAAGTGAGCAAAATGAGAACATTTTTTACCACAATAACAATGTAAGCAAAAATAATTTTGAAATATTGAAGAACATTTAGCAATGAAGTGACATACCATATTTCCAGATAATGATGAAATGTGTTACTTAAATCTTGACAGAAGTGAAAGATTCAGGGTGTATTTTATATATATATATATATA
>NW_025384477.1:0-2258 GCF_016433145.1 Gracilinanus agilis
TTAATAGCAATTAATAGAAAAGATAAATGCACCTGTGGCCATCACTGCTCCCCTGGATCTCTGCAGCACCCACCAGGGGATGGTAGCGCCCACTTTGGGAATTACTGCTCTAAACAATAAGAAAAAAGAACCCTGTGAATCTATTGAGAAGATAAACAAAGGAATTATATGAATACAATTACAAAATACTTTTCACACAAATAAAATTAGAACTAAACAATGGGAAACACATTAATTGCTTATGGTTCACCTGAGCTAATATGATAAGAATGATAATCCTGCCTAAATTAATTAATTTATTTAGTGCCATGCCAATCAAACTATCAAATCAAACTACCAAAAAACTATTTCATAGAAACAGGAAAAAATAATAACCAAATTCATCTGGAAGACCAAAAACCAAGAATATCAAGTGAACTAATGAGAAAAAATGTGAATGATTATGGCCTAGTGCTACCTCATCTTAAACTGTACTATAAAACATTAATCATCAAAACAATCTGTTACTGGCTTAGAAATGAAAGAGTGGATAAATGGAAAATATTAGGAGTAAATGATCTCAGCAATCTAGGGTTTGATAAACCCAAAGATTCCAGCTTTTGGGATAAAAACTCAATATTTGAAAAAAATTGCTGGGAAAATTAGAGAATGAATAGGATAGCAAAAATTGGATTTAGAACATCATCTGACAATGTCCCAATTTTTTTTTATATAGTTTCATCCCCTCCAACATTTATCACTTTCCTTTATTGTCATATTGGTCAATCTGCTAGGTATGAATTGGTACCTCAGAATTATTTTGATTTGCATTTCTCTAATCAGGAGGGATTTAGAACACATTTTCATGTGATTATCAATAGTTTTGATTTCTTCATCTGAAAACTGATTATTAATATCCTTTGATCATTTGTTATGTGGGAAATGACTTGATTTCTTGTACATTTGACTTAGTTTCTTATATATTTGGGAAATTAGTCCTTTATGAGAGAATTTTATTATAACAAAATTTCCCCATATATTTCTTCCCTTCTAATTTTGGTTGCACTGCTTCTGTTTGAACAAAACCTTTTTAATTTAATATAATCAAAATTATTCATTTTACATTTTATAATGTTCTTTATCTCTTGCTTGGTCTTAAATTTCTTCTTTTCCCACAGATCTGATAGGTATACTATTCTATGTTCACCTAATTTATTTATGATTTTACTCTTTATATTTAAGTCATTTATCCATTTTGAATTTATCTTGGTATAGGTTGTGAGATGTGTTAAACCTGATTTTTCCCATACCACCTTCTAATTTTCCCAGTGGTTTTGTCAAATAGTGAGTTCTTGTTCCAAAAGCTGGAATCTTTGTACAAAGGCTTCTTAATTTAATGTAATCAAAAATATCCATTTTACATCTCACATCCTCCTTATCTCCTCCTTTTTCTCCTCTTATTCTTCCTTCTCCTCTTTTTTATCACCTGTTTATTTATAAATTCTTCTCATCCATAAATCCAATAGGTAATATGTACTCTGCCCTTCTAATTTGCTTATGATATCTCCCTTTATGTCTAGGTCATGTATCCATTTTTATCTGATCATGGTAAATAGTGTAAGATATCGATCTCTATCTAGTTTCTGCCAGAATGTTTTACAGTTGTCCCAAAAATTTTTACAAAATACTGAACATTTAGTCCAAATGTTTAGATCTTTCCTTTTTTTTTCTTCAAACACAACAATACTATAATCTTTTACCAATTTGTTGTCTGTCTATTCTGTCCCACTGATCTACTTTTCTATTTCTTAGCTAGTATCAGATAGTTTCAATAAAAGTAATTTGATTACTGCTTTATAATGCATTTTACAATTTGGTATTGCTAGACCTCTTTCGTTTGCTTTTTTCCCCATTACTTCCTATGACATAAAATGTATTTTGTTTTTCAAAATGAAATTAATTGTTATTTTTTCTAGTTAAAATATTTTTGATAATTTAATTGGTATAGCATTGAATAAGGGGATTTGTTTAGAGTAGGATGGTCATTTAAATTATATCATGTCTGCCCATGTATAAACAATTAATACTTCACAAAAGATTTAAATCTGTTTTTATTTGTATAAAAGTGTTTTATAATTATGTTCATTAACTTCCTGATTTTCTTTTGACAGGTGTACTTCCAGGTTTTTCATTCTGTCTATAGTTATTTTAATGGTGTATTTCTTTCTCTTTTTGCAGGGCTATGTTTTATATATGTATATGTATACATATATATATTA
>NW_025384478.1:0-4080 GCF_016433145.1 Gracilinanus agilis
TTTATACATAATGTAATACATATGTATGTGTGTATTATATATATACATATGTATATATATTTAAACCCTTACCTTCTGTCTTAGAATCAATAGTATGTATTGGTTATTTCCCTTCTAAACTTGGCTACATTTTTGTGTACAAAAATTTGCCAATTTAATATAATCAAAATCATCCATTTTATTTCCTGCTATACTCTATGTCTTGTTTGGTCATAACATCTTCGCTTATTCATAAATTCTGACAGGTAAACTTTTCTGTTCTATTCTAATTTGTTTATGTTATCACCCTTCATTTCTAGATCATGTATTCGTTTTTATTCATTTTTACTTTATCTTACTACATGGTGTGAGTTGATGGTCTATGCCTGGTTTCTACCACACCACTTTCAAATTTTTCTAGACTTTTTGTTAAATAGTGAGTTCTTAGGGAAAGTGTTTCCTGGTCACATTTTCCTGATAAAATTAAGTCCTTAAAAATGCAAACATGAAGTTTCATTTGTTTTGCAATTGATTTTTACTTTTGTAGTTATTGTGAATATTTTTTTATTCTTCTTGCTTCACTTTTCATTATTTTATATGAATCTTTCTATCAGTTTCAGAATAATTCATTATTTCTTAAAGTGCAGTGATATTCCACTCAATCTGGGCACTGAAATATGTTTAGCCACCACCCAAATTGGGCATCTACTTCATATCTTAACTACCATAACATTGTTATTGGATATATTGTGATGCACATAGGTTTCCTTTCTCTTTTTGTCAATAAGTTGTTTTTAATGACCTCAATTGGAAGATATTGTAGCCTGTATGTAAAAGCTGATACCTTGAAAGGAACATGTTCAACTGTATAAGACATGCATTACTTTTAGAATATAAATGATTAAAAACCCTGGAAAAAAGATTTTGTGAATAAAGTAAAAAAGAAAGGATAAAATAAAACCTGTATAAATGTAGTATAATATTCTACTTTTTATTGGCTTATAACTTGAAGTCTATTTTTAAAGAAAATTACAAATATTTTGTAGTTTGAATACTATATTTTTGAAAATTAAAATGTGTCTTCTAATTCTGTGACATATTTTCTACGTTATTATCTTTCAATGACCACTTAAAGATTTATCTCTTTTTTTGCATGTAAGAAGTTGTTATTCTGGACCTCCTACAGTCAATCATTCATTTGGTCAGTCAATGAGTATTTATTTTGCTCATACTATGTTCCCTGGCATTGTTCTAAGCACTGGGGATGCAAAGAAATGAAGAAATAAAAAACAGTTCCTGCCTTCCTGGGACTCATAGTCTAATGGGAAGTCAAAAAGTAAACAAATATGTTAAAAGAAATTACATATAGGATTAATTGGATATAATTTACAGAGGAAATAATAATGATAAATATAAGAGTCACCAAACTTATAAGAATTCAAGAAGGGATTCCAAAAGCCAGAGAGATTTAATTTGAATCTTGAAAAAAACACAGTTGTTTTGAGGCAGAAATGAGAAGAGAGTGACTTCCAAAAATTGGAAAGACCAGTGTAAATGCCTGAAACTTAGAAAGTGAGTATCTAGTTAAGGGGAATAGGAAGGAGGCCAGTCAGTCACCTTGGATCAAAGAATAAGTGCTAAGAAGCAATGTATAAGAAAACTGGAAATGTAGGGGGAGACTAGGTAATAAAAAGTTTTTAATTCCAAACAGAAAATTCTGTATTTGATCTTGGATGTGATTGGGAAGCTAGGTGGGTACCATTGTTGGACTTAGGCTTAAAAATCACAGAATGGATTGGAGTGAAAAGAAAACTGTAACAGGGAGATTCAACATCAGGATATTGCAAAAGTCTGTAGTGATCTGGGTTTGTATCAGGATAGTGGCATCATCAGAAGGGAAAGGGGGAGCATTTGAGAAATGTTACAAAAATCAATAAAATAGATTAACTTTAGCAACAGGATAATACCTAATCATCAATCTGGGACTGATGTTTTGGAAAATAATATTACAAGTTGATGATAGTTAATATATTTTAATAGATATCAACATACCTAACATTCATGAAGTCCAAACTCCTTGGAATGAAGACATGTCAAAATGTATGAGGCCCAGAGGAATAAATTTAAAGTATATGGGAAGAGAGCAAGGTATATTTCATATCTGTAATACTTTTATCATAACTACAAAACATGGAATTTTGTCTTACATTTTTATTTTTTATTAATTTTCCAGATTACATGTCAATACAATTTTCAATAATCATTTTCTGATATTTTGCCATCCATGCCCTCTTCCTCTCTCCCAGGCCTCCTCCCCAGATGTCAGGTAATGTGATATAAACTGTAGAAATGTTGTCATATAATATTTATGTCAATGTTCTTTATGTTGTAAAAGAAGGCACAAATCACTTCCACTGGAGAAAACAATCATGGAGGAAATAAAATGAATAGCATGCTTCAGTCTGTATTCAGGCTCTATCAGTTTCTTCTATAGCAATGGATATCCATTGTTGTCATGAGTCCTTTGAAATTGTCCTGGATTCTTGCATTATTGATAAAAGTTAAATCATTCACAGTTGAAATTGGAGATTTGAAAATTCTTAAGCTCTCAAAGATATTTGCAATAAAAAATGTCCCTCAATTTTTGTATCCCTTTTAATCATGGATACATTGATTTTGTTTGTATAAAATCATCATTTTTTAAATGTTAGAGGCATGATATTTATGATTAGCATTTTTGTTATCAATTCCTATAGCCAACTTGACTTCACTCTCCACAACGTTCAGCTCTTGATCAGTAACCACATCATCATTGTAACTGGTGATTTTAAGATCACTTCTTGTATACTTTTGTATATTCTTACCACCTCTTGATCTCTTTTACTTCTGTTAAATCCTTAACATTTTGTCTTTTATAATGACCATACTTGTATGAAATGTTCCAGTCAGATCTTAGCTTCCACTTACGGAATTCTAATTTGTGGGGCATTATTTTATTCATTGAGTTTTTGTACTTTCTATTCAGACAATTTTACTTATGAAGCAATTGTTTTCTTCAATGAATATTTATGCCTATTTTATTTCCTCCATTCTAGTTTGTTTATTTTTTAGGATTTACTTTTTTTCATCAGTTTTTGTTGTCTTTTACCTATTTTTTTTTACTTTTTTCTCATTTTTTTTCCAAACCTATCTTCTTCCTCTCTTCTTATTTGATTACTTACTTTAAAGCTCTTCCAGGAGTTCTTTTTGGGTCTAACAACATTTAACATTTTTCTTTGAAATATCACGTTTCCATTTTGGCATTAGTATTCTCTTTTGAGTTTGTATTTTAATCTTTTTTCTTCTTAAAACAACTTTCTAAGTTCAGATTTTTCCTTTGTCTTTTGTTTATTTTTCCAGTTTTCATTCAACTCATGACTTTGCCTCTAAGTTGCAGTTAATCTCTTTTCCTGTGGTGGAGGCAGTACTGTTCCTGAGTTCTCCTTGGTGCTGGGTGTACACTGGGTTGAACTGAATTTTGCTCTCCAGCTGCCATTTCCCCAGTTATGGCTTGCAACAACCAAGTCCTTTTCTGAAAGTTCCCCAATGTTGTGTACACTATACTACTCTTTCCCCTTATGCCAATGAGTCAGGACTTTCTTCCTGTTTTTTAAAGTTGTCTTGTAATACAACAGTGTTTCATCTTGTCTTGTTGATTCTGTTGCTCTAGAATTAATGTTGAGACTCGGTGTGTGTGTGTGTGTGTGTGTGTGTGTGTGTGTGTGTGTGTGTGTGTGTGTCTGATGTTTTGGAGGTGGGCTTGGGTAGCTTGGATAGTTCCTTACTCTACTCCCTTAGCTCTTGGTAGTCCAGAAAGCCCATTCTATCATTTTTTAGGATTATGCCCCAGAATTGATTTTTTCATGGTTCATTGAATCTATGGGTTACTACATTTCACCTAAGGTAGTGGTTCCCAAACTTTTTTGGCCTATCGCCCCCTTTCCAGAAAAATTATTACTTAGTGCCCCTGGAAATTAATTTTTAAAAATTTTAATAGCAATTAATAGGAAAGATAAATGCACCTGTGGCCATCACCACCTATGTAGATCCCTGCAGAACCCA
>NW_025384479.1:0-2103 GCF_016433145.1 Gracilinanus agilis
TATATATACTTAACAGGTGCCTCTTGAAGGAATACAAGTATAGTATAAATGCAGGACAGTAGTGACTTGACTATTTCTCCCCACTCTATCTAATCTGTTGCCAAGGTCTGATTTCACCTTTGCAACATCTCTGGCATATACTCTCTCTTCCTCTTTAATACTGCCCTAGAGTGGATCCTCATCATCTCACACCTGAACCATAGTAATAGCCTGCTGCTGAGTCTACCTACCTCAAATCTCTCCCCACTCTTATCCATCCTCCATTCAACCACCAAAGTCATTTTCCTAAACCACAGATCTATCTCATTCCACATCCCCTTACTTAGTAAACTAAAGTTATTCTCTCTTGCCTTCAAGATCAAATACAATATACTCTTCTGCTTAAAGTCCTTAGTAATCTAGCTCACTCCTACCTTTCCATTCTTCTTACACCTCACTCTCCAACATTTACTCTTCCATCCAGTGTCATTGGCTTCTTGGCTCTTCCATGAAAAAGATGCTCCACCACTCTCTGCACTGGGTTTTTTCTCTGGCTGTCCCTCACATCTGGAATGTTTTCTTTCCTCTGCTCTGACTGCTGACCACCCTGACTTCATTTAAGTTTGAATTAAAATTCCATTTTCCACAGGAAGCTTTTCCCAACCTCCCTTAATTCTCATGCCATCTATCTATTAATTATTTCCTATTCATTCTAAATATAGCTTGCTTTTTATATATTTGTTTGCATATTGTTTTTCCTGTTAGATTGTATGCTTCTTAAGAGTAAGAACTATCTTTTGCCCCTTTTTGTATCCACTGTACTTACTTGGAACATAGTAGTCGTTTAATAAATATTTACTGATTGATTAATTCTTGGGATGCATCATGTTAAGATATTCAAATGGAATAACAATCCATTATGGCTCCCCTTGAAAATTTCTGTTCTTAGTCACCACATTTTTATGATCAATTTATATTGTTAATAACCTATTTGCATGTGCTCATGGGCTTTAACATGTCATATTTAAGCTGGGATTTTTATTATTATTCTCAGTTATCTTCATATATTCTTATTGACAAGGGATTAATTATGGTATATTGCTTCTTTCTCCGAAGGTCCAGGCTCTTTTTTTTATGAGAAAAGCCTCCTATCTATTTTGACACTCAAACCTACTGAAAAGTCACACTGTTCTCCTCACTTTCTCTTGTGTCATATTTTTCTATCTGTTAACTCCCTTGAATTGACTGAGTAGATAAAGCACTGGGCCCAGAGTCAGGAAGACCTAAATTTTAAATCTGGACACTTCCCAGTTATGTGATCCTGAGCAAGTCACTTAATTTTGCTTGCCTCAGTTTCTTCATCTGTAAAATGAGCTGGAGGAGGAAATAGCAAACTCTTCCAGAATCTATGCTGAGAAAACCTCAGCTGGGGTCACGAAGAGCCAGACATGATTGAAACAACTGAATGACAACAGTCTAACTCCCATGATCTGTGATTCCTATTTTTCTTCTGGATTTCTCAGGCATAAGTGATTAGCAATTAGTATGAGAATGCTAATTTCTCAGCTAAGCAATCATTGGATACACTTTGCTGATTGCAGAAACTCTTACCGGCATAGAAATCCTAACTTTTCTGTTTTAGATGCTGATTTGCTATGTATTCACTCCACTCTGATTTTCCTGTTGTAGTTTAAGCCCATCTCTCTATTGATTAGTCTTCAATAAGTCTGAGGAATATTCAGTCTTCAGTCCTCGTAAAATGCCTCTTCAAGCAATGGAAGATTACCGCTGTTTTCAAATGATTAAATGATGATTTTTTTTAGCCTTTATTCATAGTACTTTGGACTGTTATATCTGCTCTGCCAGTAAGTCATTAGAGACTCTATAAAGGAAAGAATGCTGAATTTGTAATCAGTAGATGTGAGTATGAATTCAAGTTTCGCCATTTACTAACTTTGTGACCTTGGGCAAATAATTGAATTTCTCTGGATCTCAATTTCCTCATGGGTGGTTGAACTAAATGGCTTCTTAAGTCCCTTCTAGCTCTACATCTAAGATGTTATGACCTATTGAAGTGTGTGTGTGTGTGTGTGTGTGTGTGTGTGTGTGTGTGTTTATGTGTAT
>NW_025384480.1:0-5749 GCF_016433145.1 Gracilinanus agilis
AGGAAACAAGGGAGGGAGGAAGGGAGGAAAGAAGGGAGGGAGGAAGGGAAGAAAGAAGGGAGGGAGGGAAGACAGAAAGAGAGGGAAGGGAGAGAAGGAAGAAGGGAGAAAAGGAAATGTGCATTTATTAAGCAACTACTATGTGCTGGAAACTGTGCTAAGGGCTTATCATCTCATTTGATCCTCACACCTATCCCAGGAGGGAAGTGTTGTTATTCCCATTTTACAATTAAGGAAACTGAGTCAAGCAAAGATTAAGTGACTTAGCCAACATCACACAGCTGGTAAGGGTCTAAGCTCAAATCTGAATTCAGGGCTTCCTGATTCCAGGTCCAGTGCTCTATCCACTGCATCACCTGACTACCCTTAGTGCCTTCCTTCTGAGATTATGTCTCATTTACTTTGGCTATATTGTATGCATCTTGTTATTCATTTGGTCATTTACATCTTTTTCCCCCATTAGAGTGTGAGCCCTTCAGGGAAGGGGTCTCATACGTGTATGGTAGGTACTTAATAAACACTTGCTGCCTGCTTATTGTACTGCCTATGTGACCGTGGGTAAGTCCCTATCCACTCTTGAGCTTTACTTAGTCTATAAAACAAAAGGGTTACACTAGTTGAGACTTAGAAGTCTTTTGTGGGTCCAGACCTAAGATCCTAGACTCTTCTACCTCACCTTTAATATTTAATTTATGCTGTATTATTATCCATGTGGGTCATGGAGCTTAAAAGGATCTTCCCCACTCACTGTAGTCCAATGCACTCATTTTACCAATGAAGAAACTTAGGCTCAGAAAGATAAAGGGAGTTCACCAACGTCACACCAATAGCAAATGGGAAATTCAGGCATCCAGCCCAGGCCTTCAGAACCCAAATTCTGTGTTCTTTCCACTACAGGATGCTGCCTTTCTCTGTTATTCCACAGAAACTTAGAGCTAATGTATCCTGGAACCAGACCCTGATTAAAGACAATGAAGATCTTAGAACTGAATTTAAAAATTATACCTTTCTCCCTCTCCTATTACTTACAATGTCTTTGCATAATTTGATATAAAAGCCTAGTAAGGCAAAAAGGACTGTCCTGGGCACCCTGCCACTGATGTGATGCATGACCGTGGATTCTTTCTCTGGGCTTCAGCCTCCTCCACCGTGAAGTGAAAGGATTTGGTCAGATGGGTCTCCAGGGTCCCTCCTTCCAGCTCTGATAGTCAGTCTGTGCTCCAAGAACCCCTACAGCTTCAACATTCTGTGTTCACAAGCATGAAGCCTGCCACTTCCAGACCTCCCAAGCCAGCCAAGTCATCCTCTGCCTGTAGAGTCTAGTCTAGTTTCAGGTCAGTAGGCATCTCCTCAAATAAGACCAACTATACAGGAAAAGAAGGAAAAGAAACAGATGAAGCAGCTAAGTTTCTGTCTGTACATACCTCAGTGAGGAGCCCCGGCCCCTGCAGGGATAGCACAGCTCACTGGCCTCAGCCTCCACATCCCCGATTCTCCACTGTGCCCAGGCTCGGTTTGGGCTCTTCCTCCCCTCACCTGTGGCTTTCACGCTTGGCCCATGTTGTGGATCTAAGACAGAGGAGAAAGAGAGAAAGCAGAGCTCAAGCTGGTTGCTTGGGGTCCACCAAGGAAGGAGGCCTGGAGACAGTGATGCAACTACCCCAAGACAAGGGGGATATTGGGTGTCTGCAAGAAGAAGGTATTTCCCCAGCTGCAGGGGAGAGCCCTCCCTGCACACCTCCTCCACCACCTAGACAGCTGGGATTGGCTTGGAAGTTGGGGGGAGGGGGAGCCTGTGTGGGAGGAGAAAAATGCTGATTCACCAATGGGATTTCTGGTTCTCCAAGAAAGAAGGGTGGGGAGGAGAGGGGACAAGGAGATGCTAGAAGGAGGCTCAAGATGATGTTTCCCAAAGCCCAGGGGCTTTCTGATGCTGCATTCCTGGTTTAGAATGCCTGCCCACGGAATTATGGATTCAAAGAATAAAAGAGCTGGGAGGGACTTCAGAGGTCATCAAGCCCACTCCATACCTGAAGAGAAACAGTCTAAGTATCAGACCTAACAACCCTGCTCCTCCTTACCTAACAAGAACAGTTCACAACTCATCTCCTTCTCAGAAAGACAGTGATAAGACTGGCCACCATGTCATATTAAGACTGGCTAAAGAAACCATTAGCCCAGAATATAAACTATTCAGTAACAAGGAATTTCACCAACACTGAGTAGGAGTGGAGCACATAGTAGGTGCTCCAGAAATGCTTGCTAAAAGAGTAGAGTGACTGATAGAGAAAAGAAAGTCCATGGGAGGTGTGATAACTATCTTTATTCAAGGGCTGCCATGTGGAAGAGTCATCCATCATGAGCTCCCTCATCTCCCACACTGCACATCTCAGAAGCCACTTCATTTATCTTTCCTCTTCTGCTTAGCCTCAGAGAGGAGGGAGCAATGGTGGAGAATATCAGAAATACTTTGTTCCGATCATTGAAGGAAGAACTTCCAAACAATTAGAGCTACTAGAAAGTGGAATGGGTAACCTCAGGATCTTAGATTTAGAGGCAGAAGGGACCTTGGGTCCAACTTCCTTGAGACCCAGAGATATTAAGTGACTTACGCAGGGTCACAAAGGCAGGATTTGAACACAAGTATTCCTGACTTCAAGTCCAGGCACTCTATCCACCAAGCCCCACTGACTCAGAAAGGGAGAAAAAAAGTGAGCTTACCCCACAGAAGAGGTATTCAAATGGAGGCTGGCTGGCCACCAGTCAAGGATGCTGTAGAGAGAATTCCTGCTTCAAGCAGAGGCAGAACTAGATGATCTCAGCTTTGAGATTCCCTGATTGTATTCATTCCTCCAGACCCCCTTAACCTGCATTAGCCTTTCCCTTCCTGACCATTCAAACCCCAAACTGATTACTGTATATCAAACTTTAAGCTTTTGATTCTCTACAGTCTTCTATTGCTGTCTAATTAGAAATAAAGGTCAGGGATGGAAGGAAATGGGCATTTAGGCAACTGGGTGGTGCAGTGGGTAGAGATGGGTGTCAAGAAGATCTGAGTTCAAATCCTGAACCAGACATTTATTATTTGTCTCTGAGCAAGTCGCTTCAACTTTTTGCCTCAGTTTCCTCATCTGTAAAATTAAGATTATAATAGCACCTGCCTCATTGAATTGTCTTAAAGATAAAAGGGGTGTATATATAATATGTATATATAAAACATACACATATATATGTCATGGAGTGCTATATCTATGCTAACTATTATAAAGTGGATGGGAAGAAAATGAAGAGGAAGAGAAGAAATAACTAAAGCAGAGGGGTGGGCAATCTCCCAGAGGAGATTGGAGGGAAAAGAATCAAGAATATAAGTGAAGTCAGCTTTGGCAAGGAATAGGCCCACCTCTGCATCAGAAAGGAATGCCAAGGAGAGAAGAGAGGAAAAATGAAGAGGGCTTTTCAGATGTGGAGTGGGGGAGAAACAGGATCTCAGCTCGTGATGGATGGCCTCTATTTTCTCAGGAAAGTAGGAAGCAAACTCATCTGCTGAAAGAGAAGGGAGGTGGTGGTGTAGGAGGTATAGGGAGAATGAAGATTTGAAACACCTGCTGCAGAGAGTGTGATTAAGAGTCCACCGGTGAAGAATAAAAGGATTTCATCCCAGCACTGAGGACCCAATTTGAGATCAGAAAATGTACATTTTCAAGTGAACCCATCTAGAATGGTTGTAGGCTTTCTCCTGGAATATTCAGCAGCAACGTGTGTGGGAACAACAAAGGCAGACAATAGGAGCAACCCAGGGCTGTGGTTTAGCAATGTGTGACTAAAGACAGGAGTGGCAGAGGATTCAGGGATCTCTGATACGGGAAGAACAAATTGTTTAAAACTATTAAGGGAAAGAAGGAAAAGAAGAGCTAGGGCAATGAACAGGGAGCAAGAAGAGGTAGTGGCCCTAGAAGTCATCATGAAAACTCAGCATTGCTTTAAGAAGAATAAGGAAGGAGGAAAGATTAAAGGATTTGAGAGAAGATTTTCAAAGATTTGGATTATGGAGGGTGAAAAATTATGGGTAATGATCAGATCATTGGGGGGGGCGGGGGCGGCATCCTTGAATGTAGTAAGGTAAAGTGAAGAATTAGTCACTGGAGTTAAGAAGGCTGAGGAACTGGGAAGAAGATACTCACTTGTACACTGAAGACTCCAAGTTTGAGGGTCAAGATTGAAAAGACAGGAAGACCATGTCAGGTACTAAACTTTCTTAAGAAAAGAAGTGGAGCACCTACATGGCTCAGTAAAGAGGCTCAGAAGATAGATAGATGGGAAATCCTGGGCTCAAATCTGGCCTCAGACATTTTCTAGCTGATGTCATTTAACTCCTATTGCTGAGTCCTTACTGCTCTTCTGCCTTGGAACCAATACTTAGTATTTATTCTATGAAAAAGGTGAGGAGAAGAAGGGAAGGATAGGGGAGGGGAGGGATAGAGTCCTAGAGTCAGAAAGACTTACCTTCATGAATTCAAATCCATCCCCTGAGACTTAGTACCTGTGTGACCCTGGGCAAGTCAATTAAATTTGTTTGCCTCCGTTTCTTCATCTGTAAAATAAGCTGGGAAAGGAAATGGCAAACTAGCAAACCATTCCAGTATCTTTGCCAAGAAAACCCCAAATGAGGTCACAAAGATTCAGACGCAACTGAAGCAACTGAATAACAAAAAATGTGATAGTTGACCTGGGTGATAAAGGTGGATAGAAAAAACCTCCATGAAGATGGGGCTGCTGAATAATGGTGGCAAAAGGACAACCAGAGAAGTAGGAATGAGGAGTCAGGATCATCTCTCCCTCCTGTCCCAATGCTTGTGGAGGGAAAGGATAAGAGATGGAAGCACTCAGTAGTAGGTAGTCAGGAAAGTAATACTAATCATGGAGAACTTGGTTCCCAAAAATATGAGAAAATAGAGTGTGTGAAGCAAAGATATCTAGGATTGTTCATAGATGAAGGATTCTAGAAGCAGAGAATGAAAGACTGTGGAATAGCAGGTCAGAAAAGGTTAGGGATAAAAGATAAGTCTGGCTAGAAGGAGAGGATTTTCAAGCAGATTCAGCAGATATGGATGCTGAAGCACAAGGTTGAAAGGAGAGCAAAAGCTGGGAATTTGATCCTCACAGTCAGGTCAATAAGTCATTAAGCTTTTAATAAGTATTTATTATGAGCTGAAGACTAGGGGCACAAAAAGGGGGTTAAAAACAGTCCCTGATCTCAAGAACCTCATGGACTAATAGAAGAAACAACATGCAAACAAAAATATGCAAACAAGATATACATGTAGGATACACTGAGCATAATCTCAGAGGAAGTCACTAACATTAAGAGGGCCCAGCAAAAGCTTCTTCCAAATGGTGAGAATTCAGCTGAGACCTAAAGAAACTGAGGAGGTAGAGACAAGGAGAAAATAAATTTCAGGCATAGAGAACAGTCAGTGAAAATGCACAGAAGGGCAGCTAGGTGGCTCAGTGGATATAGTCAGGCCTGGAGACAGGAGGGCCTGACATTCAAACCTTAGACTTCCTAGCTGTATGACCCTGAGCAAATAACTTGACTCCAAATGTCTAGCTCTTACCACTCTTCTGCCTTGAAATCAATACTTAGTAGCAATTCTAAGATGGAAGGAAAGAAGGAAGGAAGGAAGGAAGGAAGGAAGGAAGGAAGGAAGGAAGGAAGGAAGGAAGGAAGGAAGGAAGGAAGGAAGGAAGG
>NW_025384481.1:0-3272 GCF_016433145.1 Gracilinanus agilis
CTAATTGATCAGTGACAATGCATCATCAGACCCACATTTGAACATTTCTCAGATTTGTAGGCCTGAACAGAATTTACATCTCAGTAACTATTCAAGAATGATTCAAGAATTACCAAAATCCCTAAACAGAGATGTTTAGCAATATGTGGCCTTCCACTACGCCACAAAACACAGATATGTATTCGAAAGTTGGAGTTAAACATGTTTATATAATCTGAGAAGCTGTCTCATTTAATCCTTATTAAATGCCAATTTGCTACAATCCAAGCTAACCTTGGAAAAAATGGACAGTTTGTCAAAAGTATTTCTAATTTGTTGTCAATTAAAAGAGGCAATTTCATGTTTAAAAATTAAAAAAAGTCTCAAAACCTGGTGATCTCATTGTCGAATCAGTTAAATAGTTTCATCAAAAGAAGAGGAAAATGAATGTTAATGTTTTAAATGTATAAAAAGGTTTTCAGGTTTATTTACAAACTTGATTATTTCACTTTGATACAGCTAATCTGCATATTAGTCTATGACAATGGATCAGAATAGAAGCAAATTAGTTTTTTTAAGATAATTATGCAGAACATTATTCAAAGAAAATTAAAATCAAGAATTGGAATATATTTCATAATGTCATAAAATTAAAAAAAAAAGATGTAGCAGTGATAGTATCAGGCAATAATAAAATATAGCAGTTAAAAGTAATAAATATGGAAACTATATTATGCTTAAATACTCACATACATAAATTTTAAGCAGCTGTGTATTGCATTAGAGAGAAATTAAACAGAATATATATGAATAATTATACATGAACATATGTATATACTTATATTTTTGAACAATAGCTGATATAGTTTATTTCTTTTTATATTTTTAATTTACTTTGCAATTTTTATGCTTAAGTGCATAGTTAGTTTTTATAAAAGCATTCTGTTCAATTGTACCACACTGTATCAGTCTCTGTTTAAAATTCTCCTGGTTCTGCTCCTTTCACTCTGCATCAATTCCTGGAGGTCATTCCAGTTCACGTGGAATTCCTTCAGTTCATAATTACTTTGAGCACAATAGTATTCCATCACCAACAAATACCACAATTTGTTCAGCCATCCCCAAATCGAAGGACATCCCAGCATTGTCCAATTTTGTGCCACCACAAAGAGTAGGACTATAAATATATTTGTACAAGTCTTTTTCCATATTATCTCTTTGGGGTATGAACCAAGCAGTGGTGTGACTGGATCAAAAGGAAGAGAGTCTTTTAAAGTCTTTTGGGAATAATTCCAAATAGCCATTCAGAATACTTGGATCAATACACAATTCCACCAGCAATGCATTAATTTGTGGCTTTCTCTGTTTTTAGTCTACTTGGCTTTGGGATCACTACAATATTTGTGTCATAAAAGGAGGTTGGTAGAATTCCTTCTTTGCTTATTATGTCAAATAGTTTTTATAGTATTAGGATTAGTTGTTTGAAGGTTTGATAGAATTCACTTGTGAATCCATCTGGTCCTGGGAATTCTTTCTTAGGGAGTTCTTTGATGGATTGTTCAATTTCTTTTTCTGATATGTGATTATTTAAGCATTGTATTACTTCTACTGTAAATCTAGGCAATTTATATTTTGTAAATATTCATCTATATAACCTAGATTGTTATAATGATTGCTATATAATTGGGCAAAATAGTTTTTAATAATTACCTTGATATCCTTTTCATTAGAGGTGAGGTCTCCTTTTTCATCTTTGATACTGTTGATTTGGTTTTCTTCTTTCCTTTTTAAAATTAGATTGACCAGTAGTCTGTCAGTTTTATTTGTTGTTTAAAGTACCAGCTTCTAGTCTTATTTATTAATTCAATTGTTCTTTACTTTCAATTGTATTAATTTCTCCTTTAATTTTTATGATTTCTAATTTAGTTTTTAACTGGGGATTTTTAATTTTTCTCTTTATAATTTTTTTTAATTTTCATGCCTTGTTCATCTATCTTTGCTCTTTCTAATTTGTTAATATATGCACCCAAGGCTATAAATTTCCCCTTGAGTACTACATTAGCTGCATCCCACAGGGTTTGGTAGGATGTTTCATCATTGTCATTCTCTTCAATGAAATTATTAATTGTTTCTATGATTTCATCTTTAACTAATTTTGGAGAATCATATTATTCAATTTCCAATTAGTTTTTGATTTGCTGTCCAGGTGCCCTTACTGATTATTATTTTTATTGCATTATGATCTGAAAAGGTTACATTTATTATTTCTTCTCTTTTGCATTTGGTTGCCATGTTTCTATGTCCTAGTACATGGTCAATCTTTGTTAATGCTCCATATACTGCTGAAAAAGAAGGCATATTCCTTTTTGTCCCTATTTATTTTTCTCCTCATATTTATTATCTCTAACTTTTCTAGGATTTCATTCATCTCTCTTATCTCTTTCTTATTTATTTTTTGGTATGATTTATCTAGATCTGATAGAGGAAGGTTCAGACCTCCCACTAGTATACTTTACTATCTATTACATCCTTAAGCTCCAATAATTTATTTTTTAATAATTTGGATGCTATACCATTTGCTGCATACATGTTGAGTACTCTTATTTCTGCATTATCTATATTGCCTTTTATCAGGATGTAATTGTCTTCCCTATATCTTTTAATCAGATCTATTTTTACTTTAGCTTTTTCAGATATCATAATTGCAACTCCTGCCTACTTTTTCTCAGTTGAAGCCCAACAGATTTTGCTCCAGCCTTTGACTTTGAACCAATGTATATCCACCAGCCTCATGTGTGTTTCTTGTAGACAACATATGGTAGGATTTTGATTTCTAATCCACTCTGCTATTTGCTTCTTTTTTATGGACAAGTTCATCCCATTCACTTTCAGAGTTATAATCATCAGCTGTGTGTTTCCCAATATTTTTATATCCTCTCCAAGTTTTGTCCCTTTTTCTTACACTTTTCCCTTTTAAACAAGTGGTTTGTTTTAAGTCAGTCTCCCTTATCCCTTCCCTCAGTTTACTTCCCTTTCCACCCCCTCCCTTTTTGTTCCCCTGTTTTTATTTTTTAAGGCCTAATGAATTCTCTCCCCCCTCTGCTCCCCTCCCTTTTTTGACCTCTCCATCATCCTGTTCCCCTTGGTTTATCCCTTCTAACTTTCTCCATAGGGTAAGATAGAATTATATATCCCAATGGATATAGCTACTCTTCCCTCTCAAAACTAATTCTGCTGAGAATAAGGTTTAAGATTTCCTATTAACGCTCTCTTCCTCTCCTTCTTATAATATT
>NW_025384482.1:0-4399 GCF_016433145.1 Gracilinanus agilis
AGGGAAGGGAAGGAAGAAAGAAAAAGTTACTATAGAAACCAGGAGACCCTGCGTGGATCATGATACTTCTGTTTCTTAGCTGTAGATTAGAGACCTCTCTGAGCCTCTGTTTTGAGGGGGTCTTCCATATAAAACACTTTGTAACCCTAAAGAACACAATAAACCATTTAAAGCTGGAAGGAAACCTCATCAATCACTTAATCCAGTGGTGCCCAAGGGGTGTGCCATGCATGGCATCCTGGTGCCACAGAATTCAGAATGTTCTTACAGAAAGAAGAAAGCATGTTTTTTGTGTAATGCAAATGTTATTTCCCCAACCCACATTGTATGGTATGCACAGGGTTCTCAAAATAAGCCAAACTTGCTTATGTACAGGTACAAACTAACTCCCAAACAGCTCAGACATTTAACTCATGGCAAATCCAGTAATGATGGCTGCTCCTATTTAAAGGAAACTGTGTATGTGAGAGTCTCTTACCTGTACTCTAGCACTGCCAACTTAAATATTTGGTGTGCTGAGGTTCCTTGTGGCAAAGGATACTGTGGAATGAGCCAAAAAAATTATATACATGCGTGGGTGTCGAGAATCACTGATCTAATCTAACTCTTCCATTATTTTTCAGGTGAGGAAACTGAGGCTCAAAGCCTTGCCAAAAAACATATAGCTATACTAGACCCAAGATTTGGGCCCAAATACTCTGGCCAACATTCTCTCCATTACATCATACTTCTTAGGTCAGCTACCATCATTCCTTTTTTTTTTTTTAATCCTTACCTTCTACCTTAGAATCAATACTATGTATTGGTTCCCAGGCAGAAGAGCAGTAAGCCTACCTCCCAGGGTTATTGTGATGATCAAATGACAATGACTGTAAAAGTACTCAGCACAGGAGCAGCTAGGTAGATCAGTGGATAACAAGCCAGGTCTAGAATGGAGAGGACTCAAGTTCAAATCTGACCTCAGATACTTCCTAACTGCATGACCCTGAGCAAGTCACTTACCCCTATTTGCCTGGTCCTTGCCCTTCTGTCTTAGAGTTGGTAAGGTAAGGGCTTTAAAAATGTGCTTAGCATCCATAGTAAATGCTACCTAAATCTTGGCTATTATTATTATCTGTTAAATATGTTCTGAAAGGGGTGAAGGACTATGTAGAGATCAGCTGTTATTATTATTATCATCTGTGAAATGGGAATGATAAAACCACTTAATCCCAGAGTTGTTTTGAAGACTAAATGAGACAACACTTCCACGATGCTTGGCAAACCTTAAGGTACTCTCTAAGTGCTATCTCTCATTATTATTTCTTCCCTCCTGTCGCTGGGCCCCAGCCCTTTGCCTCACATTCTTGCATTGATGCCTTCCCTGCATGGGAATGAACTGGAGGAAGTCACCGCCCCAAAGGGAAAAAAACAAGTCCCACACGGAGGACAAATGAATACTGGCCATTCTGGTCTTAGGGGCAAGTTTACTGCAATCAAGTCCACAGGGTGACACTTTCCCGGAACAGATACCTGGCTAATGCATGGCCTCGGGTCTGACGGGCTGGTGTCTGTCCACAACACATTCTTTCACTGGCTTGTTCCATAGGAAAGTGAGAAAACACACCCCCAAAAAAACCAGAAAGCAGGATGTGATGATCTCATGACTAAAAAGATAGAAAACACGGTGGAAAAACACACATTGCAAAATAGGGTGGTAGGTGCTTATATTTACTCTGGTTTCCAGTGGTGAGGAAAGACGAAGTTAGATGGCAGCTGAAATCAGCCCTTGGCTCTTCCAAGCCACCAAGTTGCCCTTTGGGAAATCTTGGTTTTCCTGAACCTGAAGTACCAGAACAATGCTTTGTCATCTTTTGCTGAGGTTCAGGCAAGCATGCACAGACTAGTGGGATTCCCTGGGTTCCAATCACATCTCTTATCCCCTGCTTGCTTTGGAGGACTGGGAGGAAGAGATTCTGCCATTTTGCTTTCTTTTCTTCTTTTTTTAATCCCTTACCTTCTATCTTGTATTGGTTCCAAGGCAGAAGAGTGGTAAGAACTAGGCAATTGGGGTTAAGTGAGTTGACCAGGACCACACAGCTAGAAAGTTTCTGAGATTACACTTGAACCCAGGATGTCCTGTCACTAGGTCTGACTCTCTTTCCACTGAGCCACCTAGCTACACCCCTCACTGTGCTTTTATTTCATATCTTGTAAAAAATGTTACAAAGAGCAAAAATGTCGACACCCCCCCCCAAAGAGTCAATAGAGATTGACCAGTTAGCCATAGCCAAGGGTTTCAAGTTGTTCCTTGCTTGTATATATCTGGCATGTTTGGAGGAGGTGACTAAAAAGAGGAAGGTCCCATTTCCTAAATTCCAAAACTGATAGCAATTGCTAATTAATTACAAGGTATATGATAACCTCAGTAAAGAAAAATGGCTCAGTGGATTGAGAGTCAGGCTCAGAGTCAGGAGGTTCTGGCCTTAAATCTGGCCTCAGATATTTCCTAGCTGAGTGACCCTAGACAAGTCACTTAACCCCCATTGCCTAGCCCTTACCACTCTTCTGCCTTGGAACCAAGACACTGTATTGATTCTAAGATTGAAGGTGAGGGCTTTAAAAAAAGAAAAAGAAAAATATAGAAAGGAAACCAAAACCACAGGTTGTAACTGTATTTTTTTTTTTTATCCTGGGACTCCATTCTAGGAGCATAGGGCCACAACCAGTAGGCTATGTGTCACACAGTCACTCAGGGTCACCCAGCTGGGAAGTGACTGAGGCCGGGTTTGAACCTAGGACCTTTCATCTCTAGGCCTGGCTCTCAATCCACTGAGCTAGCCCAGCTGCCCCTACTTTAGGTTGCAGTTTCTTTAGCAGATGTAGTTTGTTTTTTTACAGGGTGGGGTTGCTAGCCCCACGCCCAACCCTCCTCCTTTTTCATCCGGGCTAGGGACAGTCCTTGGCCCAGGAGTGGTAAGGGTGGGCAGTAGGGGTCAAGTGACTTGCCCAAGGTCACACAGCTGGAAGTGTCCGAGGCCGGACTTGAACCTAGGATCTCCCGTCTCTAGGCCTGGCTCTCAATCCACTGAGCCACTCAGCTGCCCCTTGTACCTGTATAGGAGTGCTTCAATTCAATTGTCAGAAGAAACAGTGTGTCGGAATTCAGAAAAACATCAGAAAACCAATCCTAACCCTAATACCCATATATTCCCCCAAGGAGGTCTTTGATAAGAAGAAAGTCCTTGTGTACTCCAAAATCTTAGAGTGTCACTTTTTATAATCACAAAGACCTGAAAAACTAAATTGATTGAAGAACAACCAAATTGTGGTGCATGAATGTAATGTAATATACTGCACTTTAAGAAACACCAAATGACTTTAGAGAAGCATGGAAAGATTTACATGAACTGATGCAGAATGAAGGAAGCCAACTAGGGGAACAAAAGATACAGAGATCATAGCCATGGAAGAGAAAGGACAACCACAACCAAACAAAAGTAAGTGGTTCCAAATTATAAAGTACAAGTATGGCCTCAAAGGAGGCCATTCCAGAGGTGGGAGGTAAGTAGACATGGAACGTTATGCATGGTAAAGAAAATTACATGTACACTCACTTCAGTTTCATAAACAAAGACAACATTAAACAATTACAATGGACAATGACTTGTTGAAATAAAAGCACAAGCCCTTCCTTTCTTTTAACAAATGGCAAATTAAAACATCTGGTTGCATGTACTGTTTGTCAATCCCTCTTTAATGCTATTTCACCTAACTGTTGAGGGGCAGGAATGGGTGGATGCCCACCCTTTGTTGGTCTTTTATTCATGTGCCATCAAAACAAAGTTTGTCAATGAAGTCAATTCAGGACAGTTCAGCAATTAATTCCTGAGAGCCTCCTCTGGGCCCAGATTATGGCAATTTCTGGTGCTTGGTTCCTACCACTAGTCCCAACATGTTTCCCCCAAAAGGCTATTATTATAACCCATCCAATTCACCACACTCATTACCTTCCACCAAAAATACTGTGATTCTGGATAACTCAAAGACAACTCTCAAGTACCTTGATCCAGAGAAAGCCCAAGCGTCCTCCAGACCAATCAAAGACATATCCCTTACTGCTGGCTTCCTTTCCAAATGGCACCAATACCTGGGATCATTATCTCCTGTCCTCCGCCTCCACTTCATTATGGTCTGGCTGCCACTTAGACTAAGAACATGAAAGAGCTACCAAGTTTCCAGGCAAAGACACTGACTCTCAGGCCAGATCTATCTTTGGAGTCCTCATTTGGCTTCTGCTTAGTGAGAAAGTATCACATGGGAGGTTCAGTTGTTGAGTTTGGGATGTTGCTTTTATTATTTTTCTATCTCTCCCCCCCTTCCCCCTTCTATCCCCCATCTCTCTTTGCCTCTTTCTCTG
>NW_025384483.1:0-3571 GCF_016433145.1 Gracilinanus agilis
AAAAAAAAAAAAACAAAGAAAAGGAATTCTGATGGTAGAAGAAAAAGGAGCATTCTCGAAAAGTACCAATATGGACAGGGTAACCAAGTAGTACAGTCGAGAGATTGCTAGCCCTGAAGTCAGGGAGGTGTTAGTACAAATTCAGAATCTGACATTTATTAGCTGAGTGACCCTTGTCAGGCAACTGCTCTCCCTAAGACTTAATTTCCTCATCTGTAAAATGGAAATAATAATAACATCTGCTCCTACAGAATTGTTGTGAAGATTAAAAGAGATGAGAAATGTAAAGCAAACCTTCAAGTGCTTTACATATAATAGCTATTTTTACTACAAGGAATTCACTAACCAACTTAGATCTCTAAAAGATGAGGATAAATTAAAGAAGCATGTAACAGGCGTGTAAGAATGATAGAAGTGATAAAGCCCAGAATGAACAGAGCCTGGTGAGATTAACAAAGAGCAATGAGAAGATATTTTTTAAAACTATAGATTAAGGGGCAACAAGGTGGTTCAGTGGATGCCAGGTGATAAGAGAAGATACATAACTTCTTAATTTTTATTTTGCTTCTACGTATTTTCCCTGATCAAGAGTATGATCTTTAAACTAAAAAGGATAGGATTAATAAACATGGCTATTAGAAATTTGATACTTCATATAAGAAAAGGAGAAAATAAAAAAAGCTTCCTCACACATGTCCAAGAAAATTAAAGTAAAAAAGTTATAACTCAATTTGCAGTGACTCTAGAATGCATTTCTAAAGAGATAATTAATGTAGATAAAGGATGAATAACAAAATTATTCTGGATAAGGAATAATGATCACAAAAATCTGAAGTGACATCATCCTTATTTCTTTGTGTATTACCATGAATACACTGGTAAATCAGGAGCAAAGTTTTCTATGTTCTTCTCAAATAAATGGAAATATACAGACTAGACTATCATTCACTTAGATTTAAAACTGATTGAACATATTGAAAGGGTGATTTAAAGTTCAATGGCAGTTTGGAAATAGGTACTCATCAGATCACAAATGTATATTGCATTTATTCTAGGTGTAATAGTTAAAGAAATAACATTGAAGAGCTAGAGCTCACTCAGGGAAGAGCAACCAACTGGTAAAAATATCAAGTCCATAACATATGAGGATGGGCTGAAGAAATGGAGGATGTTTAGACAAGAGAACAAAAGGTGTACTAATAAAGGTGACATAAGAGGTGACTTCAAGTATTTTATATATTTACATGTTTATTACTAGAAAGAGAGATTAAATTTTTTTTGTTCCAGACTACAAAACCAGGAGTAATAAATTAACTTTACAAAACATCAAACTGGAGCTTAATGTAAGAAAAAATAATTCTCTCAAATTAGGGTTGTCCAAGATTAGAATGGGATGTCATAGTGATTCCCCACATTGAAAGTATCAAAGCAAATGTTGCATGATAGACAGTCAGGCATATTGTGGATGGAATTCTTTTTTTTTTTTTAATTTTTTTTAAACCCTTAACTTCTGTGTATTGACTTATAGGTGGAAGATTGGTAAGGGTAGGCAATGGGGGTCAAGTGACTTGCCCAGGGTCACACAGCTGGGAAGTGTCTGAGGCCGGATTTGAACCTAGGACCTCCTGTCTCTAGGCCTGGCTCTCAATCCACTGAGCTACCCAGCTGCCCCCAGAATTCTTTTTCATATTGAGTGAGCAATATGACTACTTGAAGCCCCCCAAACTCTGAAATTCTGTGACTACTTTTGAGGGATATGGGTTGGAAGAAAGTTGTTTCTAACTCGAAGATTCTATAATTTCACTGAGAGAGAAAGTATAAAATCTTGGGTTATAGTGAGAAATACTTCTGACCTTGGGGATAAGATACTGTCTGAATTGAGTATCTTGTGAAACTGCATGGGGCACACCAGTGGGTACTAGGTCAACATATCGCTGTATCTCATGGACCACAGCATTGGTGTAAGGCATCTTGTTTCTGTCCTCCATGCAAGGACTTCGACTTCGGCCAATCACACGTTCTATTTCTTCATGCATTTTTTCTGTCAAAATATGAATAAAAATTGATTTTAAAAGTAAAGGCCAAAACATTCCTTCTCCAGTGTTTTCTCTGATTTTCACTAAAAACTACATTGACAAATAATACAATTGACCTTCACATTATCATAGGTAAAGAGATAAAGAGATGAAGAGAGATAGATTTTTACAAGTCCATTTTAGTCTCCTTAGGCACCTGAGAATCCCTTGAGGTACCTATATCTCATAACCTAAAAATATACTCAGACTGTCCTGAGAAAAATACAGGTCAAGCAGCACCTGGTTAAAGAAACAATGAAGGATTTCAACCTGACACTGTTTACAGAACTCAATGTGACCAAACAATTCAGTAAGTCCAAGTACTTCTCTCCTTGGCTATAAAAGTGAAAGGGAATCCTGGTGTACCAGCTCCTCCTACAGTCAGGCAGCTATAAAGAACCACCAACCCTTAAGCACTCAATTCTTTCAAGTTCTGACACTGGGCTAGTGGGCTAGAAGAAGACACAAACCTGAACATATAATTATTTAAATATTTTAAAATGAAGACGGAAAAGTTTCAAAGGAGAGTCTCAAAAAGACTAGGAACCCCTCTCATGCTGACTAAATTATGTGTGTGTATTATTGCCTACATAGGTCATAAGATACCTGTTATCTCAGGGTGTTTCAGAAGAATCAAGAGACCATATCTCAAGGTGGTGCTTGTTGTCTCTGTTCCTGCACCAAAGAGATCATTTACAGTCCAGATCAAGTTGTCAATGGTAAATTCAGATTGTGGTTGTTCCTTTTCCTAGGAATAATTTGTTACAATTAACTAAAAAAATGAGGGTGGTCAGAAGGTGCAGTAGAAAAATCTGATCGATTTGTAGGCAAAAGGCCATAGTTTGAATCCAGTTCTGATTTTGACTTTCAGGAAGTCATTTAATCTCTTTTTTTTTAAAGATACTTTATTTTCTCAATTTCATATAATAACAATTTTCCACATATATGTCCTGAAATTATGAGATCTAAATTATTTCACATCTTACCTTCCCTCCCCTCATCAGAGATGGTAAGCAATTTGATCTCAGTAATACATGTATTATCACATAATACATACTTAAATATTGGTCATTGTTATATGAAAATATTCATGGAAAATCAAAATCTTATAATAGCACCATAAATAAACTAATGTAAAAAATCATATGCTTTGATCTGTATTCCAACTCCAAAGAAGTTCTTTCTCTGGAGTTGGATAACATTCTTTGCTATAAGTTCTTCAGAATAGTTTTGGGTCATTGATTTGCTGAGTGTAGCTAAGTCTTTTACAGTAGTTTTTCATGCAATATTTCTTTTACTGGGTATAGTGTCCTGATTCTGCTTATTTTACTTTGCATCCGTTCATGTAGGTCTTTCCAGCTCTTTCTGAAATGATCCAGCTCATCTTTTCTTATAGCACAATAGTATCCCATCACCATCATATACCACAATTTATTCAGCCATTTTCCAATGAATGGACATCCCCTTGATTTGTAATTCTTTGCCAGCACAAAAAA
>NW_025384484.1:0-6593 GCF_016433145.1 Gracilinanus agilis
CCCCTGACCCCACTCAAACAAAAACCCCTGTAACACTTAAATGTAGTCAAGCAAAAAAAAAAGTGGAGTATTGATCAGTCTTATAAAATTCTGTTCCACACCTGGATCAATGCTTTCAACTCTAGAAGCCACACTTTCAGGACATTTATAAGCTAAGAAGACAACCAGAGTGGTAAAGGGTTTTGAGATCTTGCCATCTAAAAACTGGTTTAAGAAACTGTTTAGCTATTCAGAGGGAACATGATTCCCATCTTCAAGTATTTGAAGGACTTTCATATGAAAGAAAGTTAGTTTTATTTAGATTGACTCCTTTAGGAGCAGTGTGTAAAAATTGCAGAGGTAAAGATAGACTTGATTTAGGGAAAAAACTTAACAGTAAGAATTAAACAAAAGTAGAACAGGCTGACTAGGGGGAGAGTGGTTTCCCCTTATGGAAGGTTGTTAATCAAAAGCTGAATCACCACGTTGGTGATATTTTGTAGAAGACATTCCTCTTCCTGTATGGGTTGGACTAGATGGCCTCAATGGTAGGAATATTATTTCCTAGCTTCTCAGCTCAGCCTTTCTGGGCTAGCTTTTTCTCAGATCCTACATCCTGCAGAGTAAGGTTACTTCTTTGAGAGCTATTGAAACTCTCTATGAGACCTAATTGGTTCAGACTTTTGAGTGGCTTCTTGGTCATCTGAATTCAAAAGGTCACAAGGCGTTCCAGTTCTCTCTCTGAGGCTTCTGACTATGAATCAATAGCATGGCCAACACTGGACATCCATACTCATCTGAATCATCGAATGTCTTTCTCCGTTAATCATTAAGTAAGCTTCTTTTTCTTAACAATAAAATGACCTAATGATGTCTCATTTCATTCCAATATCAAACCTAAATACCAGAGGACTGAGTCAGGCTCAGCTTATCGTAACCCCAAAGATACCACAAGATGCCTTCCAGCTCTGAGATAACATGACTCTATAATTTCAATTGGGGAGCCTCTGGAATGTCCTAGGATTTAATGTAGTCAGCATAATATAATTTCTACACAGGAACCTCTAAAGGACCTCACCATTTATTGGGCATTTCTCTTACGGTCACCAGGACATCCTCTGGGGAATATGTCTTTCCAGTTTAAGCCTTCCTTAATGTTAAATCAGAATTAACTCTGATTGCATCTATCAGGGAATCTCGCATGATCTCAACATGCAAAAGGCTCCTCTTTGGAAGAGAGCCTTTAAGGCTGTACTTTGCTTTAGGAATCATACACATAGCATGATTCTCTACCTTTCAGTCAATTGCTTGACTGCAGGTCCTGATCTACTGAGAATACGTTTATGAAAAATTTTCTATTCCTGTTTCATATTTTTTCAAAGATACTTTATATTATGTCGATAATTATCAAAAGATTTTGCTAAGATGAGAAGGTAGATATGTAATTTATAATTGATGTCCTTTGATCACCTTTTTTGGGCTATTAATATTGTCCACAGTTTGTTTTTTTCTTTCTCCATTTTTCACTCAGTTCCCCTTTCTGAGATATTTCTGAAAATAATCCCTTAATAAGCCCCTGGAAGCCACAATGACATTCAAAAATTGTGTAGCATTGCTGATAAAAGGCAGTCTTTGCCAAAAATGGGCCTCATTAAAAGTTTTTGGCAAGAAGTCAAGGATTAAGTTGACACAAGAAACCATACGCAGGTATTGGTGTTAAATTATTTAGTTGTTGAAGCTAAGCAATTCATGCTTTGGAATAAAGACTTAGATTCACCTTAAGTGAACCTTTTGGATGAGCCCATTAGAATGTGAAGTACTTGAGGACAGGGACAATCTTTTGCCTCCTTTTATAACCCAAACTTTAGTACATATGAGGCACAATAAATATTGTTTGATTGACCAACTGGTGGAGGGGGGATTAGGCCAGGACCTAGAAAAGGTGAAAATTAAGTAATAATGACTCTGTGGCCTTGCAGTCAGAGCTGAGTGAATTGAAGATCCTGGAGGGACCTCAGAGGTCATCTGGTACAAACTTCTTATTTTACAGAGGAGGAGATAGACCCAGAGAGGGGAAATGACTTGCTCAGAGTCACACAGGTCACAAGTGGCAGCCAAGATTTGAACCCAGGTTCTCTTCTTCCAAACATAGTATGTGACACCCTCTCCACTATACCGCAGTCCCTCTCTGTTCTGTGGGTCCGGGATTTTCCTTTTCTTTTTAATTTGACTTCATTGGCTTGGACTTCTACCTCTCCACAGGCCTGACGGATGGTTAACAAAAGTGGCACAGGTAGCAGTTAGGTGATTCAGTAGAATGAGAGACAGGCCTAGAGACAAGAGGTCTTGGGGGGTTAAAATCTGGCTTCAGACACTTCTTAGCTGTGTGACCCTGGGCAAGTCACTTAACCCTACCATTGCCTACCACTGAGTGCTCTTCTGCCTTGGAACCAATTCTCAGTATGAGTCTAAGATGAAAAGTAAGGGTTAAAAAAAAGGTAACAGACCAAGAATAGCTAATGATTTCATTGAATATCTCAGAGCTGGACTAGCAAGAATTGAAGCAGCAAATATTTTGTTTACCTTCCTAGTGACCTCACTGAGGTCCTACAGTTCAGATAGTCCTCTGGCTGGAACAGGTGATGTCGAACTGCTCTCTCAAACAACTCTCTGAACTCTCACCTGGTGCGCAAGTGTTCTCTTTCTGCCCTTTCTACAATTTCCTTTTTCTAATCTTTCTTCTACCTTCCTCCTTCTCTCTCCCTTCTTTTCTCTCTTTCTCACTCTCTTCTCTTTGTTTCTCTGTCCTCTCTGTTACTCTCCCCCTTTCTCTGTTTTTGTCTGTCTCTCATGCCTTATCTCTCTCTGTTACAGTCTTTCTCTCTGTGTCTCTTATTCCTTATCTTTCTGTTTCTCTCTGCTTCCTCTCTGTGACTGCTCCATTTCTCTCTCTTTCTCTGGCTTTCTGTATTTCTGGTTCACTCATTCCTTATCTCCCCCTCCCCCCCCCACTCCCCACTCCCTTATTGTCTCCCTATCTGTCTTTCTATATCTCTGTCTCTCAAGCCTTATCTCTTTCATCTTTTTCTCTGTCTCTTCCACTCTTGCTCTTGTTCTTTCCTTTCTTCCACCTTCTTTGTTGCCTCTCTAGCAAGGGGTAGTTGGAGAGTATCCTAGATTTAATGGGGACAGAAATAGATGATTTCAGGATCTTTTCCCGCTTATTCCCCAGCGAGGTCCCTAGTCTAAGAACACCTTCCTGAGCAGGCAGATGAACCTTCCCTACCCATCAAGCAAAGGAAATGAATGGAGCTGGAGTCACTGGAGAGGAATAATTTCAGCTCCATCCTTGTGTGTATTACTTAGTATTTCCGGGCTAATAATTTGCCAGCAGCAGAGCCAGCCAATGAGATTAATAATCTCCTTTCTCATCTTTGGGTGGTTCCCTGAGGGGTAAAGAAGGAAGGAAGGAAGGAAGAATTCTTAGGAGCCAAAGGAGGATTTGTCTTTGTTCCCTTTGCCTTCTAATCCCTGCCAATTCTCTTTTCCTAGCATCATCAGATCATAAAGATCTAGAGCTAATAAGGACTTCACAGGCTAACTAGTCCAATCCCCACATTTACAGATGAGGAAACTGAGGCCAAGGGAACTTAATTAATTCACCCAAGGTGAAAAAGTAAGTAGTAGAAACTGGATTTGAGACCAGGCTTTCAGACTCCAGATCCTCTGGCCAAATTTCCCAGCATCCTCCTTCAGCGTCATCCCATATTCATTCTCATACACCTTAATTTGCTCTTCCATATCCTTCCCCAGCTCCCTGATCTTAGTTACTTTTTCTCTAATCCACTGCCTCACCTTGTGCTGTACGTCCAGGGTTGGGTGCTCATGTGTTGCTCATTGCTTTGTTTATCACTTTGTATTCTTAAGTGTCCTTTCCATAGCCTGCTTGCAGTTGTTTTTTTAAACTTGTTTTCACCTTGACCCTTCTTTGTTGGGTGTCCCCTCCCTTCCATTCTTTCCCCCACAGTCACACCTACCCAGTCCTTCATTCCTTCCCCTCATTCCTGCTTTCTCTTAGTCTTTAAAAAACAAAACAAAACAAAACAAAACCCTCAACTGGCAAAATTTCACACACCTGCCCTACCCTACCCTTCCTAAATCAATCCCCTGTGGGAGAAACGTTATCCTTGACTGAGAAAACACCCACAGCCCTGGACTCCAACTGGACATTCAGGTTATGGGTGTGGGGTGGGGGTATGGCACTTGCTAGAGGCAGAAAAACAAACTAGAAGAGTTTTCTTGGGGGTTAGGAAGGGAGGAAATGACTCAATCTGTGGCAGCAAGTTTGGGGGAGGGAGGGAGAGAATAATTGGGAGAGACTGGAGGATGGGGTTGGAGAGAAAGAACTTGGGAGAGAGGGGGAAGGAGAGAGAAACCCAGAGGGGAGAGTAAGAAGGAAGGAGAGTGGGAGATAGAGACCATGAGAGGAAAGTGAGAGTGAGTGGGAAACTATGGGACAGAGAGAAGGAGGACCTGTCAAGGGACAAAGGGGAAAATAAATTGTGGGAAAAACCTAGGTTCAGCCCTCTGTGTGTCCATAGAGGAATCATTTGGTTCTTAAAAATCATCTAGTCTAGTCCCCTCATTTTTATAGATGAAGAAGAAACTGAGGCCAGGATTCTAAGATGAACACTAAATGAAAGGCGCCTTCCAGTATACACCTTGTACATAGTAGATATTTGTTTAATAAATGCTTTCTGAAGAAAGTTGCTACACAAAACTTCTTATCCTCAAGGAGTCTTGCCTAGGCTTTATGGTCTTACTCTTACTTCCCTTACAGAAAAATATCAGGACTCTGACTTCAAGTACTAGCAAGCTGTATCCTCCTGAGAAAGAATGGTGGAAACATTTGAGATGGGGGGAAGAGAAAGAAAGCATTCAAGGGATCTGGGTAGGAAGAGTGTGAGTTAGATTGGGTCTTAGAGGGAGGGAAAGTTTAAAGAAGGGAAGCTCCTTTGACCAGATTTCTGCTCACTCTTCTCCTTTGCACCTGATTTTTCTCCTATGGGATGAAAGGGACTGGGATTAGATGCCTCCCTTTAAGCCAGGAAGAGGAGATTGAACATGCATAAGGGATTAGGCCCCCATTGGCTAGTCCTTTTCTGTATGAAAATGATGGTGCCCTGTGATCCCTTCATCTATAATCCTATGATCCTTTTATGGCAAAAGTGTTCTGGCTTGTTCCCAAAGCTAGGCAGGCTCTACCTACCCTTCAGAGTTCCAGGGGTAACCCTAAGGCACCGAAGTGTGTCTCCTTTCTCCAGTACTATGACCACAGCCACCCACTGGCTATTTCCTTCTCCATTGTTAGCAGTCAATAACTAGTACTCCAGATCCACTTAACATCAATTCACTTTTGCTAAAGTAGATTTACTTCAATGATATAGCCAGAGCAAAAGGACAAGCATTTATTCCAATATCTCAGGGGCATAATCTCTTCTTAGCTGCCTTGAGTGCCTGGAAGAGAAAACTCAAAATTTAAATCAGTTGTTATGCATTATTGGTCTCACCAAGATCAAGTCCAAAGGAGGTATCATAACACATGAGCTCTCATTTCAGCTTTTTCCTGGCTCAAATCTAGAAGGCTGTTCCTTGGTCCTCAGGGCATCAATGCTGGGCTAGCAATATTGAACTGAGACTGGAATGCTGGGCAGCTGAAGAAAAGTTGTAACTTTACTCCTCTTAACTAGAAAGGAAAAAAAAAAGAATGCAGAAGCCAATACCAGGGGCCTATTTATTGGGGGGGGGCATATGATCTCAGAAAGGAGAAAACCCCAAGGCCTTTCCTCTTATAGCATGGTCTTTTCCTGGATGAAGTGAGCACATCAAGGGCAATTGAGGCAATAGAATAGAGCCAGTGACTGATGAAACTAGGCATTTTTGAAGACCTCAAAAGCCAATCAAAGAAGCTACTCTTATGGCTATTAAGAAGCAAAATAGAGACTGAGACTAGACTCACCAGAAGCCTTGAGCCAACCCATTTTTCTCAGCATCTTTTACCCCAGATCTCCACTGTCTGGAGACAGAAGCTGTGGAAACTGCCCCTATGTGGACTGCCCTTAGACATCATAGGACCCTGCAGGGTGGGGACCCCAATGAACAGGTTTTATCTCCATCTTATGACTAAACAATTCCCACTTACTTTTCATTTTTGATTCTGATTCTGATTCAGAGTCATTGACTAACACAGGCAAAACAATTTTTTCTTTTTCAATCTCTTTAAACTCTCATTATATCCATATCAACCCTATGACTCATTTTCTTTCACTGTCAAGTCAAGTCAACAAGCATTTATTACAAGCCTACTATGTGCCAAGCATTGAGCTAAGAGCTAGGGATGCAAAGAAAGGCAAAAAAATAGTCCCTGCCTTCAAAGAGTTTATAATCTAATAGGGGAGACAACATGGAAGTGAGGGGATACTCATATGGCATAGAAACAATACTTCCCCAATACCATGTGGGCACAGTGTCACAGATACACCCAGAATTGGGAGAGGAAGAATGGGAATAAACTTAACATACAATGTTAGTGAGGCACAGCATATATATATATA
>NW_025384485.1:0-7357 GCF_016433145.1 Gracilinanus agilis
CTTTCAGGGAATATTACAGATGCAGCTAGTCCTGGGGAAATTGTGGCAACAGGACTTGGAGTCAGAGGAAGCCTGGCCTTGAATGTTGGGGAATGCTCCATTTTTGTATCTCCAGTCCCTTGCCTGGTGTCTGGAATATACTGTAGTTGGCATTTCATCTATGTACACCCAGCAATTGATTGAGTACTAGCTGTGGCACTGAGGGGAAGTTATTTGACCACTATGAGCCTCAGTCTTCTCCTCTGTAAAATGAGAATATTTGTATCAACTACCTCATGGGATTGTTTGAAAAACAAAACCAAAAGAAAACATGGTGCCCTGTAGAAACATGTACCATCCATGTGGCTGAAGCTGGAGCTCAAGTGCCCTTCAGTGTATTCCTCTTGTGGCTGGCTTGGCTATTTCTAGGTAAGCTTATCTTTAGAATCCTAGGACTAGCCAGCTCTTGAAAGAGAAATGGGCATCACCAGCATGACTTCTACCCTTTAAGAGGGCAAGAACTGTTTCCCTTTTGGTTTCATATTGTCAGTGCTTAGGACTCAATGTTTCTAATGGTAGGTGCTTAAAATACATGCTTGTTTAATTTACTAAATTTAAAGGGATTGAATCCTGCATTTCTCATTTCTACCATCTAAGCCAGAACACCCCCTGACCCCATTCCCCTTGGTACCAGGGCCAATTTTGTGTAAAAAACAAGCAAACCAAGTTTTATTCTTAAAGCCTTTGTTGATCAAAGTATCACAGTAATCCTTTTTCTATCACATTCCCTTCTCTTCTAATACCTCAGATCTTTCATTTTTTTTTTTTAAAATCTCTTTCTTCCTTTCTTTTCCTTTGGTCACTCCCTCCTCTCCTTCTTCTGTCTGCCAGTCAGCTCTGGACTTCTTTACCCTGCTGGCCTCATTCTGTGACTTCTTTGCCAACCGTGTGGGCTTTCTGATTTTCACTTTTAATTAAGATGGATAAATCAGAGCTACACCAGGCTCCTGGTTTCATGTTTTGATGAAGAATTATTACACCCAGAGTAGAGTAGGCCTGGCGCGAGGTCACATTCTAATGAAGGCCAAAGGAAAGCCAACTGTTGAGTGAGGGGGAGGTACAAAACAAGCTAGACGGAGCGGCCAGTCCATACTTGGCTGCTTCTTGGGTTTCCCTGATTACCAGAGCCAGACTTTGTTAGAAGCCGGGGATGGGCTTTCTTTTCCCAGTGCCTCCCCCTGACTCACCCAGGGCAATTCAAAAGATCCCAAGTACAAAATGATTTGCACCCAATAAAACAGTTTCCTTTCTTAGTTATGAAGAAGGAGCTTTTCGTGTAGCTCAGGCTCCAGCTGTGCTTCCAACTGGAATTAAATTGAAGCAGGTGGGGACCAATACCTAGTCCAGGTAGAGGTAGGTTCTGGCCAGTAGCTTCTTGGATGGGATCCTCGCCAATTTTATATCAATGAGCCCTTGAGGACACCGACTCACACCTTGATCTGCTGGCAAGATATCCAAGAACCTAAAGGGGAGTGCTTGGGAGGGACTGGCCATTTCCTTCAGATCTTCCTCTTTCGGATAGCTGGTAAAGGCCAGCTAACTACAGCTTATAGTTTAGGGAGATTCTCCCTGCCATGTTTAGCTAAATCCTTAAAGCAACTGCGACACCACTTTCTAGGTCTTCTTTTATTATTCTAAGCATAGACAGACAAATCTTTCCCATTTTCCACAAGGGGATGGGGAATGCTTTTCCTGTTTTCTGGAAGAGGAAGATTGTCTTTTCTGACTTACAAAATGGTAGGTTTCCTTGATTGTTCTTTTTTTCCTTTCCAGTTTTTGACCCTTACCTTCCTCCTCCATCTTAGAATCAATACTGTGCATTGGTTCCAAGGCAGAAGAGCAGTAAGGGCTAGACAATGGGGGTTAAGTGACTTGCCCATAGTCACACAGCTAGGAAGTGTTTGAAGCAGATTTTGAACCCAGAACCTCTCATTTTTAGGCCTGACTCACAATTTACTGAGCCACCCAGCTGCCTGGCTCCATTGTTCTTAATGAAGAAAAGCTACTTTTAGTGGGAAACAATTGTATACTTATCATCGGTGTAATCAGAATTTTGTACCCTTGAATGACATTTCCCAGCATTCCTTTTTCATGTCCTTACATTTTGTAGATAAAAGTTTTGGTAACTCCTCTCTCTCTCTCTCTCTCTCTCTCTCTCTCTCTCTCTCTCTCTCTCTCTCTCTTTCTCTCTCTTCTCTGGCTTTTTGTGGTCTGGGAAACTGTTCTTTACTCAGGCTATCACTTTCCTCTACTTTAAGTGATTATTAATAAAGCTTATAAAATATAATACTTGGAATATTAGATATTAATTTTTAATCTTACAATCTGAATAAGTATCTAACAATCATGGTATCAGAGATTTTTGCTGTAATAAATGGTCACTGTGGGGCAGGTAGCTGGCTCAGTGAGAGCCAGTCCCAGAGATGGGAAGTCTTGGGTTCAAATCCAATTTTGGACACTTCTTAGCTGGGTGACTCTGGGCAAGTCACTTAACCCCAATTGCCTAGCCCTTCCCAATCTTCTGCCCTAGAACCAAAACTGAATATTGATTCCAAGATAGATGCTAAGGGTTTAAAAAAAAGTGGCTGTTATCCATGTCTCTTCCTTCACAAAGCAGCCTCTCCAAATCTTCTTCACATTTTGTTCTTCAAGTTATCCAAATGTCACAGGGTTGTAACTCTGTCCTTTGTGGTCATTGGACCAGTAGCTGCCAAGCGCCCCAGGCCCTTTCCCACTCCCACCCGTCCCATGCCCTTTTCTAGGTCTCAGTCATTCATGAGATATTACTCCCACCGATTGGCTGTGATTCCACATTTCCAGACTCAGCATTTTGTTTTTGCTTCTCATCCCTCCTCAAGGTCAAACCGTAAGAACAGTCAAAAACACAGGAGAGCTAAATGCAACCTTAGAAAGTCCAGCATTCCCTTTGCTTCTTGTCCTAGCTAAAATTGCTGCTAGGATCTCCCACAGGAAGCTTCTCAGAATCCCTCTTTATTTTAGTGCCACTCTTTGGCTGATTATTTCTCGCTCACCCTATACCTGTCCTGTTTATACCTGTTTGCTTGTTGTCTCCCTCCTGGTTAGACCGTGAGCTCCTTGAGGGCAGGGATGGTCTGTTGTCTGTGTTTGTATCCCCAGTGTTTAGCATGGTGCCTGGCACATATTAAGCTTTTTTTTTTTTTTTTTAACCCTTACTTTCTATCTTGGTCAATACTGCGTATTGATTCCAAGGCAGAGAAAGGGTTAGGCAATGGGGGTTAAATGGCTTGCCCAGGGTCACACAGCTAGGAAGTGTCAGAGACTAAATTTGAAGCCAGGACCTCTCCTTTCCAGGCGGAGCTCTTTGTCCACTGGGTCACCCAGCTGCCCTACATAGTAAGCTCCTAATAAATGCTTATTGATTATTCCAATCTTCTGAGGCAGTGATTCCCCTCTCAGGTTGGAGTCTGGTACCTCCTCCTTCAGCCTCGTAGATGTAGCCCTGGAGTGGAACAGAACCAACCCAGGAGTCATGCCTTATAATTTACCTCCTTCGTCCCTTGAATCCTGCTGTATAAGGGAGGGTCAAGGCTGCCTGACCATGGGCAGATGCAGAGCTGGACATAGGACTTTATCTTCATTGAGGTCACTGCTGCTTTCATAGATAACAGAAGATCAGGACTGCCACTTCCTGGGCCCTCGGCTCTTGGGGGCATCACTAGGGTTAGGTAGTGATAGACAAAATACCTGCTCCATCTTGAATTGTCCTTGGGACCATTCTACCAGAGAAGAAGAGAAAAGCTTCAAAGTCTCATACAAGTCTGGGCCAGGAGGAACTGGAGAAGATGATCTTGGCTTCTGTTGCTCTCCCAGTCCCCATCTCTCTTTTTCCTGTGTGTTGCCCCTAAATGTCTCTCCCAAATGTATTGCTAACAAACCCCCATTTTCCCTTTGAATCTTGCCAGGCAGAGCTGACTTGCTCCGATGGTGCTTCTCCATATCACAGGGTGGCCACATAAAAAGAAATTTATTTAAAAGAGGAAATAGTAGATAAGAGGAAAGGAGCAAAAGTGATTTCTAAGTCCTAATACAAGGTCTGGTACATAGTAGGGGCATAGTATGGTCACATCACTCCAAAACTCTCCTCCCAAGTCTGGGTTTTCAGTACAATTCCTTCCTTCTTTCCTTTCTCTTTACATTCTGTCTTAGAATCAATACTGTGTAATAGTTCTAAGACAGAAGAGTGGTAAAGGCTAGACAATGGGGGTCAAGTGACTTCCCAACTAGGAAGTGTTTGAGGTCAGATCTGAACCCAGGACCTCTCATCTGGTTCTCAATCTATTGAGTCACCTAGCTACCCCCTACCATCCCTTTCTAATTCCCTTGTACCTTCTGCACAATGGAGAAGGGACCTAGATAGATCTGCCTCTTCCTAAATAAATCTTCTGTCCACATGGTAGTCATTCATGGAACGTAGCTGTGGACCTCATGCTTGAGATGTGCTGGGCTTCTTCACACACACCACAGATGATCACAGCTTTGGCTGATCCCAACATTTGGCTCTAATTGATGATGCTTCACACTCCCCAGCTTCAAGCTGTCTTGCCTTTCTGATGCTTTTATCAGAAACACCAATACTGGTATGGGCTAGCAGATTCTGGTAAATAAATACCTCATTGTTTGTAAAACTCTGTAGGAGAAGGCACAGACTGGAAAAGACCACAAATCCATGAGTAATCTCTCCTCTCCTCTCCTCTCTGTCTCTGTCTGTCACAGTCCGTCTCTCTTCCATCGCAGAATAATAAAAATTGTGTATTGATTTCACAGTTTAAAAAATGGTGTTTAGGCAATGGGAGTTAAGTGTCTTGCCCAGGGTAACACAGCTAGGAAGCATCTGGGGCTAGATTTGAACCCAGGACCTCCCATCTCTATGCCTGGCTCTCAGTCCACTGAGCCACTTAGTTATCTTCCCTCTACTTATTTTTTTTTTCTTCTTTCTTTTCAGCTCTGTTCTCTTTTTAAGCTTTTGTACAGGGGTGTATATAGTGTGTGGCTCATATAGGTTAGGTATGTCCCTACACACTGTTCCTTGTAGATGACCTTTGTATCCAGTGTTGGTGAACCTTTTAAAGATTGTGTGCCCAAACTGCACCTTCAAGCTGCCTGTGAGCCGCCCCCCCCCAATACCCCAGAGAGCAGAGGGAAATGCTCAGGCTCTGTGGAGAGGGGGAATGGAGCAGCCCCCTCCAGTAGGGTGCCTCAACCTTGGCAACATGGTAGGTTCTCCCTCATGCCTGGGAAAATCAGATGTGCTCTCCTTCGTCACCTCCACCATTTAGAGACTCTAGCATAGTTCAAGAGCTAACCAAGATGGAAGTCTTTTCTTCCCACCATTAGCTAGTCCTTGCTCCCCAAATACTTTCTGCTTAATGAGGAACAAGGGGGAGTTGCAGTTTCCCCCTGAAAAGTCTCCTGGCCACCCAGAAGCCATGGGGCAACCCATCAGGCATGTCCTTGCCTTCCCATTACTGCTCTCCCACCTAGTGCTACTCACACCCCATGGGTAGCCAAGAAGGAAGGACAGCCAGCAGGGGTGCCACCATGGTTTTCCCCAGCACTTTGATGAGCTGGGAATCCACAATTACAAGTCATTCAATGTCAAGGAGGACCACTAGTCCTTCCTGTATGTCTTTATGCTGCATTCTAATGTTGTCTGGTCCTTGCCATCTGTCCTATAGACATTGTCATCTGACCTGCTGATGTGCCCTAAGGACTCCTGGGTCTTGCCATCTGCCCTGCGGCCAAACGCTTTCATATGTTTGGTCTCCCTCAATTAGAGTATGGACTTCTTGAGAGCAGGGCCAGGCTTTTTTTCCCCTTCTATTTTTATCCCACCGTAATTGTTTGATATGTAGTAAAGGCTTAATAAAAGCTTTTTATTCATCCATTCCTTTATTCTTTTCTTTTTTAAACCCTTACTTTCTATCTTAGACAGAAGAGCAAGGGCTAGGCAAACAGGGTTAAGTGACTTATCCAGAGCCACTCAGCTAGGAAGAGTCTGAGGCCAGATTTGAACCCAGGTCCTCCCTGGCACTGTATCCACTGTGCCATCTCGCTGCCCCCTCTCCTTTATTCTTTCCATCTCTATGTACTCTGTTGTTTCTCCTATGGAATGTAGTAAGTTCCTTGAGGCCAGACACTGTTTCATTTTTTGTCATTTTTTTTTTTTGTCTCTGTTAGCTCTCACCCCTAAAGCAGTGTGTGGTAAAAACCAAGGACGATTATTGAACTGCCTGCCGATTGGTCGTCTGACCATGGCTCAAAAAGTTTAAGAGTGGTCAGAGTAGGGTTCTCATGTGTGCTGTCTCTCTGTCTCTCCCTCTCCTCCCTTTCTCCCTCTCTGTCTCTGTCTCTGTCTCTCTTTGTCTCTCCGTCTGTCTCTGTCTCCCTCATACAAATAGGTAGGCAGCCTCAACAGCCTCAACAGCTGCCCTGCTTTCTGGTCTTTCTGAGTCACCTTTACAGTTCTGTTTGTACTGGTGAACAATCGCTTCTCAATTGGACAAATCACCTTACAATGGGGATTTCATGGGACAAAGTGGCAGGGGTCCTTTGCTCTGATCCCTCACATTCTTTTCCTTTAACCAAAAGCCTCCTGCCTTTGCCAACCCCGAGCACAAAGCCTTGTTGTTGGGATGATTTTCCAGGTCTTCATAATAGGTACCATTGAGAGATAACCCGAGGAACAATAGCATTAAAAGATCTGCAGGTTAAAAAAAAAAGCAATTTTTTTTGGGGGGGGGTTGTTGTTGCAGAGAAAAAGATTAAACTCCCCAGCAAAACAAAGCAAAACAGTAAGGCCCATGTAGCATTTTTCTAATCCAAGTGGAAAGTGGTCTAACCACAGGAATGTATATTAACAAAAGCAATAAGCTAATTAAATAACACACAAATATTGTATTGTCTGGGTATTAATGCTCGAAGGGCATGGCTCATTTTATGACTGCCAACAGAGTTAAAGGGTGGATGATTTTGACAGGAATCTCTTCTTCTTGTAAATTGTGAGCAGCTCCAAATGACTGACTAATTCTTCTCTTTTAGTAGAACTTTTAAAAAAAGAGAGAATTTGCTTCACTATGGTATCCTCTGTTTCTTCTGTTGTAGTTTAATTTATAGGATTTTGTGAGGGGGAGAGAGCTATTGGGTAACCACGATATTTAGCAGTTAGTCGGTTATCAGTGATTGGGGGGAGTAAGGGGGAGAGGGGTGTGTGTGTGTGTGTGTGTGTGTGTGAGAGAGAGAGAGAGAGAGAGAGAGGGAGAGAGAGAGAGAGAGAGAG
>NW_025384486.1:0-6037 GCF_016433145.1 Gracilinanus agilis
CCTTCCTTCCTTCCTTCCTTCCTTCCTTCCTTCAGTGGTAGTGGAAAAAAGGATATTTTTGGTGGGTCTGGCCAAAATACTTTTTCCTTTCTCTTAAGACTGTAAACTGCCAGGCAGCTCTTCTCTGTTGAGTCTTTTAAAAACGTATTTAGCATTTTCTCCAGGAATGCCAAATCATCCTTAAGACATTCCTGAAAGGACCTTAAGCTAAAGAATGAAGAAGCCTTAGAAGCACTTTGCTTGGACCAGAAAAAGACCATTTGAGGTCTCTTGTGGTCTCTTACTCAGGTCTTGAAAGTTAGAGTGAGCCTTTTGGTATCTCTTTACTGTATCATTTCTCCAGTTACACTAACTGATCTTAGAACAGGACTTCAGGGTTTTCCTTGAGAAAGTAATGATGTAGCATTATTGATTCATTTTTTTCCCCATGTATTTGTCTTTGCTTTACCTAAAAAGTAAGTCTAGATCCACCAAATACTAACACCAATGATCATGTGCATACTATTTCTATTTCTGTCCAAATCTTGTGAGTTATTAGGATCTAAAGCTTCCAATTTGCTCAAATAAATTGCCTTCTAGGTTTCTCTGTATTTTTGTTTGTATTTGAGAGTTTCTACTCAGCTTTGATTTTTAAATTTTTACTCTTATAGAATTATACTCTGCTTTGAAGAAAAACATTATTTATCATGTGGTTCTATGGATATATGATTGGGGATTTTGGTTTTAAAAGATTGCTCTATTAAAAACACAAATAATAGAGAAATAGGTTACGAGCAATAATACATGTATAACCCAGTGGAAGTGCTTGTCAGCTCCAGTAGGAGGGAGGGAAGAGGGAGGAAGAGAACATGAATCATGTAACCATGGGAAAATATTCAAAATCAATAAGTAAAGGATTGTTTTAAAAAAATTATACTCTGCTTTACAGAGTCTTGTTTGTAGTAGTAAGCCTTTATTTTATTTTATTTTTTGCCTTTAGGGTTGTTATATTCCAAAATTTCTTCTTATTTTTAGTAAAAGTAGCCAGATCCTTTGTGAACCTGACAGTATGACCCTTGATGCTTGAACTACTTTTTTCTGCATGCTTAAACAATTTTGAATTTGACATGGGAGTTTTGGATTTTGATTAAGACATTCCTGGGACTTTGTTTTTGGAGATTCTTTTAGGAGGTAATCAGTAGAATTCTTTTGAACTTTGCCTTCTGATTCTAATAGCTCTGGGCAGTTTTCATTTATGATTTCTTGAAATATAGTGTCCAAGCTTTTTCCCCCCCTTTTTTTAAACCCTTACACCCCATCTTAGAATCAATACTATATATTTATTGGTTACAAGACAGAAGAATGGTAAGGGTTAGACAATGGCAGTTAAGTGACTTGCACAAGGTCCCACAGCTAGGAAATGCCTGAGGTCACATTTGAATCCAGAACCTCCTGTCTCTAGGCCTGGTTCTCAATCTGTAGAGCCACCTAGCTGCCTCCAAGTGTCCAAGCTTTTTAAAAAATCATAGTTTTGGGGAAATCTAGTGATTTTGACACTATCTTTGTTTGAACTGTTTTTAGGACAATTAGTTAAATTTTTAACAATGTTTTCAATCTTTTGGCTTTATTCTAGTATTTCTTGCTATGTCTTAGAGTCAATGATTTTTGGTCAATTTTAAATTTTTAGGAAGTCCATTTCTTGGTAGGGTTTACCATTTTTTTTCTTAGCTATTTATCTTCCTTTCGATTCTTTCCTCCAGAGTTTTTATTTAATTAAAAAAAAACTTTTGCTTTATTTCTTCTAGCTATTCCTATACTGCACTTGGAAAGTTATTTTTTCCTTTGAGTTTTTTGTTGATAATTATTATGCTATATTTGCAGTAATTTTTTATTTTGTAAAGCCTTCTTTGCTTTATTTATTTCTCTAGCTGAACTGAATCCTTGTGCAAGAGACAGACTCCACCCCATTCTGTAGTGTGGTCAGTCCTTTGTGTTCTTGTGCTGACCTCTACTTACCAACTTTAGCTCTCCCTGGTCCCCCACCATCACCCCCAGATCTTGGAGTTTCAGAGCTCTGGATCTCCCAGAGCCTTCTGCATTTCAGGACACAGCTTTAGGGATCTCTGAACTCCTGGGCCTGGGCTGCCTTAGCCTGAGTGCTGAAGCGTTCCAGTGGTCACTGGGTGATACTGTCCTGATCCCTCCCTTGTACTTTTCGCAGGAGCTTCCAGGATACCCACAAAATGGCACTTTCTGCCCACTATGGGGTTTTCCTGGGGGTTCCCTCTTCACTTGCTGCCTCCAGACACAAAGACTTACAGATTAAATGTCCCCAAATTGGTTACACAGGGAGGCATTGATTCTGGCTCTGCTGTAAAGAAGAGAACCCTTGCCTGTTGCTCCTGGGTTGCCAGGCTGAATTTTTGTTCCATTCTGAGATGGAAGAAGTCCCTTCTCATTGGTTTTCTTGAGCATTATTTAGACTGTTACCCTAGTAAAGAGGACATGAAGGAGAAAGGCAGGAAAATGCATTTGAGTGGGAAATAAAGAGATAGACAATGTGGACTCCCTCCTTAACAGAAGTTCTGGGAGAAGAAGTCTCCATTCTCTCATTAGACAGTGAGGGACTCTAAGGTCAGAATATGTTACCTATAACATATCGAGATCTTGGACTGAAGTGATCCTGCAAGATAAAGGTTCATGTTTATAAAAAGGGGATAATAATGCCTATTCTATATAAGCCTCCAAAGAGAAACATTTTAATAAAAAGAATAGATGGCTGTCCTTAGCAATCAGAAAGCCTGAGTTAAAATCCTACCTGGAATGTAGTGGATGATCATCATTAACTTAACTTCTCAGTGTCCCCTTGCAGCTCTCTAAAAGTACAAGTCACAGATAATTTACTATTCTGCATTTGTGGAGGGAGTTTCCACACTGGGAATTCCCTTATATCAGTGAAGTCACAGAGATAAACATGCCCCTTAGTATAATGTTAGTCTTATTTTTTTAAATCCAAAGGTGATATTCATTCATTCATTCATTCATTCATTTTTAAAAATATGTTTTGTTGATGATTTTTGTCTTTACATGACAGTAGATTCCCAGCCTAGTCCCTTGCAGACTGAACATGGTGGTTCATGATTGATGGTCATCATCAATTATGACTGAAAAACAGTTAAGCCAAAAAATAAAATACTAAAATCTTATTCTGACAAATTTAGGCAACTACTTCTTTCCCAAGAGGGAAGAGATAAATTTCATTATTGCTTCTCCAGGTCCTTCTTTGGTTTTTCCATACCTCAGAGTTCAGCTTCCTTTGAGTGATCTTTTTATTTACATTATTGTAGCCGCTGTATGTATTATTCTTTCAGTTCTTATTTTGTTCTGCATCAGTCTCTATAAATTTTCCCACATTTCTCTGAATTCTGCATATATTTGTCATTTATTATAGCACAATAATATTTCATTACATTCATATACTATCATTTCTTCAGTCATTCTCCAGTCAATGAACACCTACTTTGTTTCCAGTTCTTTGCTACCAAAAAGTGTGCTGCTAAGAATAGTTTGAAATTTATTGGGCTTTTGCGTCTGACATCAGCTTCCTTGGGGGATATATTCAGTAGTGGGATTGTTAGGTCAAAAGGTATAGCCAGTTTAGTTACTTTTTTTTCCATAATTCAAAATCGAAATTCAAAATAATTGAATTACTTCTCTACTCCACCAACAGTGCATTAGTGTGCTTGTATTCCTATAGCTCTTCCAGTTCTCATCTTTTTTCATCAATTTGCATGGACTGAGTTATTTTAGTTTGCATTTCTCTTCCTCTTAATTATCTTGAGCATGTTTTCATATGGACATTTATAGTTTGTAAGTCTTTTGAAAAAATATTTGTTCATATCTGTTGACTACTTATTGGGAAATGACTCAGTGTTATCTATTTGTGTCAATCCCTTGTATATTTTGTATATCATATTTTTATTGGTGTTTGATGCAAATATTTTTTCCCACTTTACCACAGAATCACAGAATTTGAGAGTTGGAAGGGACCTCAGCAGCCATCTAGTCTACCCCATACCGGGAAGGAATCCCCACTATAACATACCAGACAAGTGGTCATCCAGCCTCTGTTTGAAGACCTCCAAGAAGGGAGAACCCATCATCTCTCAATGTAGCCCTCTCCCCTTGGGGATAGCTCTAATCTTAGGAAGTTTTCCTGACATCAGACCTAAATTAGCTTCAGTGCGATTTCTATCTATTAATCTGCCTTCTGGAGCCAAAGAGAACAAGTCAATTCCATCCTCCTCACGAGAGCCTTCGAATCCTTGAAAACAACTTTAATGTCCCCACTGAGTCTTCCCTTTGCCAGGTTTTATAAATATCTCTGCTTCCCCCAAATGAACCTCACATGTTCTTTCTACCATTTCACTTATAATTCTTTCTTCATTGATTTTATTCATAGCATGTTATTTGAAAATTCTTCAGTACTCCAATGTCCTGATCACAACCCATTCACACTTATTTCTCCTGTGTGGTTCTTGTTCAGGTTCTTCCAGAGACCTTTCATAGAAGATCTGCCCACATGCTGGAGTTCTTCCTCTTTCTCTTTTTCACACTGACAATACTGGCATCTCTTTTTCATCTCTTGCTCTGGCTACATAACCAACCGCCTCCTTTTCTAATCATACATTTCCTGAGTTACCTATGCTGCTTCCCACATGTAGGTCATCCATGGAAATATACTTTAGCCTACTTGCACACACCACGTGTCTCTCTCCATTTCCCTTTGGTAGGACCATAATATTGAATTCTTACATCTGGGGCAAAATCAGTTGAACTGGGGTGGGGATAGATGTTGGGGAGGGGAGTGGAAAATTACAGAGAAGATAATGCAATCCTGGGTGCAATTATGTTAGGGGTGGGAAAGCAAGCCTTCAGAGAGGGGTGTTAGGACATCTAGACCGTAGGGGAAGTCATGTTGTGTCATAATACAGGTTGGCAGAAGACCATGTGAGTATGGCAGTCGTCTAAGGAAAAACAAATCATCTCTGATCCTCATCTGTCAGTGCCCTGGGGCAAAGCCCTCATTGTTTTGCCCTAGTTATAGCTCTGAGCTTTGGGTCACCCACAACTTTGATCTTTCAGAGACTAGTTTTCCAAGAATCACAACCATACAGCATCTGGAGAAATGGGTTTCTGTCACAAAGCTGTCCCATGAGATGTTGCCATTTCCCAAATGCAATCTCTTTTCCTCTCTTTTTTCTATTCTTTTGTGGTCTAATGATTGTTTCATTCTTTGTATTTTTTTATCCCCAACACTTGACTCCTACCTGGAAGAAGGTCACACAGAAGAGGGATTAGACTTATTCTGCTTGGCCCCAGATGACAGGAACAATGGGTGGAAGTCATAAAGGTTTGACATAAGGAAAAACTTCCTAACAGCATCAACCAAAGGTGAAATGGACTGTGTCGGGATCCAGTGGGTCCCCACTTAGGGGGGAACAGTGCCTGACATAGTAGATACTTAATAAATGCTGTTAATATGTGGATTAATCTTTTATTTAATAATTAATTATTCAATTAGTTAAATTAAAATTTCAATTAATAATTCACTGTACTGATGTTCTAACTCGGTTAATTGACCCCCAACACTATGGCATGATATGGAGAGAAGACATTTTTATGTATTTATTTTTTATTGTGTAGATTGTTAGACCATTCTCTTTTGAAGTATTCCCACCTTTCATGAATCAACAGTATGTTATGGCAGCCAAAAACTAAGTGTATTCTTAGGCTTCATTAAGCAAGGAATAGTGTCAAAGACTAGAGAAGTGATGCTTTCATTGTATTCTTTTTTTAAAAAATTATGAACTTGATTTTCATTAACACATGTGAATATTGCCATATACTTGAAAAAAGAGATTATTCACTAAATCATGAATCTATTATGGATGACTTGCTTTTTCTTAATATCTGTTAAATTTAATGTGGTAGTGTCAATACTGCCCTACTTGTCTGTGTTATCTTCTGAATTTCCTTCTGCTCTCTTCTGTGTATC
>NW_025384487.1:0-5426 GCF_016433145.1 Gracilinanus agilis
GCAGCACCTACCAGGGGGCGGTGGCGCCCACTTTGGGAATCACTGATTTAGACTCTGTTCCTGTTCCTGTTGTGGCCTTTCAATGGGGGTGGGGCCTCACTGCTAATCTGCCTTGGAGGTATATCACTGGGAGTTTGGGGAAGGGTTCAGGCTCTGCTGCTGTAGGGGTGGGGCCTCACTGCTGTCTTCCTTGGGGGTGGAGCCTTACTGCTCTCTTCCCTAGGGGTGGGGCCTCAAGGCTGTCTTCCCTGGGGGTGGGGCCTCAAGGCTGTCTTCCTTGCTTCTTTGGGGGTGGGACCACATGGTTGGCTACCTTGGGGGTGGGGCCTCATTGCTATCTGTCTTCTCTAGGGGTGGGGCCTCACTGCTATCTTCTGTGGGGTTGGGGCCTCACTACTATCTTCCCTGGGGGTGGGGCCTCACTGCTGTTTGTCTTCCCCAGGAGTGGGGCCTCAAGGCTTCCCTGTGGGTGGAGCTCCATGGCTGGCTACCTTGGGGGTGGGGCCTCACAGCTGTCTTCCCTGGGGGTGGGGCCTCAGGGCTGGCTACCCTGGAGGTGGAGCCTTGCTTTTGGCCTCCAATGGGGATGAGGCCTCCCTGTAGACTCATGTCTAGTTGTCCCATTCCTAGGACAGCCTCTGCCTGTCTGCTGCCAGCTTGCTCTGGGTTGAGGTTTCTTTGCTGTGGGTTGAGACCATGTTTTCCAGCCACTTGGATGCTGCCTTCTCTTGACTGAGCTTCCCTTCCATGCCAGGGAGATAAACCTTCTCCTCCAAGTTTCTTAACTCTTCTGGTAAGAGAACTGCCTCATTGCTCCAAAATTCCATAAGAGGCTTTACTTTAAAGTGGTTTGAAGGGGAATTTGGGAGAGATCAGGCAAATTTCCTCCTTATTCTTCCAATGTTGACATGACAAGCCACCAGCAACTATTGTTAACAGTATTTAGATATACTTAGTTTTATCTGTTTTTGTAAATATATCACAGTAAGCAATAAAGCTAAATAAAGATTTGAATGGAAGTTGAAATCGCTTTTGTAAAACGAAATCTACTTTCCAGGGCAGTATTTGCAGTGTCCAACTATGGCATCTCACATTTAGTGGATATTCTCAATATGTAGGAAATATTGTGTGCCAGTAATAATAATCTGTTCCTTAGAGTGCTGCACAGGGTGAGCATGCCTGAGGTGAATTCATAGTATAATTACAGATAATATCACACCAAAACTCAGAGTTGGTAATTACAAAATGAATGAAGCAGATTGTAGCTATGCCACTATGTAGATTGTAGATGTCTGCTATTTTATGAGAAATATCACAGTATAATTCAAATGAATACACCCACATATACAGCCAGATATTGGAGTCAATGTTTTGGTTCAAGTAATTCAATAGTGTTAGAAATATTCATCTCAGAAAACATGTCCTGGTTTAAAAAGACCTGGCACGAGCAGCAAAATTGTGGCAATATGACACTTGGGTTGAGAGGAGACAGTGAAATCATTATATGGTCCTGAAAATAGAATATTCCTTGAAAGTTTAAAACTATTCCTATCACCACACTTTGTCTATTGCTACTGTAATTTCATGTTATAGAAATGTGCTATTTTTCATGGTTTTAAAAACATTTCATTTCAGTGGATGAATTTAAATATCCAACAGTCCTTCATCATTAAAGCAGAATCAAGATTATTGTGAATAAAAGGACTTCATTAGCTTTGGTGTATTTTTGTTCTAAGAGAGGGCTCATGATATAGTGAATAATACCCTAAATCTAAAATTGGGAGCCCCATTTTCATTCCTTCTCATCAATTTACTATCTATATGGTCATGGGAAATCCACTTAAGTATCATAATTCCATATTTGTAAAATAGAAAAATATAATCCTTTAAGAACCTACTTCAAAGGTTACTCTAAGGAAAGTACTATGAGAACTTTACACTGCTATAAAAATGCAAAAAATTAATATCATCATCCTATTAATATATTATAGGAGATGAAACATAAAAAAACAGAAATCATGTTATAATGAAATTACTAAATGTCTCACAAAGATGGTTACCTGACCTGGTGGCCGACTGCCATTCCCCCACATATCTGCCTCAAGAAAACCTCCAAGTTCAAACCAGACAAAACAATCATCAAGAAATTCAAGGAGAGAAACTATTAAGTGTCATTTTCCACTTCAGAATGTGAGGTCATGGACTCTGCTTGATTTTGCCAAGGTTCACTTGTGTTCTTCTGCTGGATCCATCCTAGATTTAGCCTCTGTTGGTAATAGTGTGAATGTCATGGTTGAAGTAGATATGTAGGAGTTATGCAGTCTGCCTCTCCTTCTTTGGCCATCTTTGGCCTTTTTGATCTATTTTTCTAAATGGGGAGGGGGGAGTCAACAACAAAAGCCAATTTTTTTCTCCAGGATTTTTTCCCCTTGTAAGTTCTTTCATTTTTTTCTTCCCTTTCAGCAATAAACAATTTGTATACAAGACAGTAAGTTATTATGGAGTTGTATTTGTTAATATAAAAAATGCTGACTGGTGTTTCCTTTGATTTACTTAGTTCTCCAACTTTAATTCCCGAACTGGATTTTGTGCAGGTACCAGGCTCTATTCCTGTTGTACTTCTAAAGATCTTGGTTGGCTTTGTTGATCTTGTCCTATATCCCCAGGGTGGAACTGGTTATTTTTCATACTTGGTGTACATCATTAGAAGAGCATATACAAACAGAGAGACAAGGATGGGAGGAGTAGTTATCAGATGAGTCTTATTCTTATCTGCCATGACAAAAGGAGGTGGAACATACACAGAGAGTTGGTATTGAAATAAATAAAACTTAAAAAAAGAAATGAGGGCAGAAGGGGGATTTAAAAGGAAAGATATTATCTGTAAATAAATAGTCACATGCAAAACAGATTTCTTGGTCATGAAGCAGAGATTAAAAAGCAGAATATCAGAGATTAATAATAGTTGGAGCCAAGATGGCAGAGTAGAAGCTGATAAAGTTCAAACTACTAGGAGAATTCTCTCCAAACAGCCTTAAAAATAATGCTTCAAAATGAATATTGGAGTAAGAGAGTCAACAGGGAGATGAAGTGAAGTAATTTCTATGTAGTGAACAACTTGAAAGCTAGTCAGAAAGAGACTGTTTCACTGCTTTAATAGGGGAACACAGCCCAAAATAGGCCACACCAAGGAGTGCCAGCACAACCCAACAGTAAACTGACCCCCTCCTCAGTTCCACATATACTCTTCCAGGTTCTATGGAAGAACTGAAACTTTCAAACACCCAGAAATAGAACTAAGTAACAGCAAGGAAAAACTGAACTTTAAGGGAATGTCCTTTCTACCCTAAAAATAGAGCCTACCTTTAAGATAAAATGAAAGTAAAAAGAAAAAGGCTGGGTAAGTGAACAAACATAAAAACAAAACAAAAAAAAACCAAAAAAAACCATCTAAACATAAAAAAATTCTGTGGAGACAAAGAACAAGGCACAGACACAAAAGGGGATAGTGAAATCAAAAATATGAATTGACGTCAGCCACAGGAAGAACTCTAAAAGAATTTCAAAAACTAATTATGAGGTAGGGTAAAACTGGAGAAGAAAAACGAAAGCAATGCAAGAAGAAAGTAATAGCAGAATTGGCTAGTTCAAAAGCTCATGAAAGAAAATCATTCCTTAAAAATTAGAATTGAGTAACTAGAAGTTAATAGTTTCATAAGACATCAAAAAAACAATGAAAAGCAAAAGAATGAAACCAAAAACAAAGCACAGGAGAAAACATGAAATATCTCACTGAAAAAGCAACTGTCCTGGCAAATAGATCTAGGAGAGAAAATTTAAGAATTATTATACTTCCTGAAAATCATGACCAAAAATTCTGTGGAGACAAAGAACAAGGCAGCATCTTAATCAGAGAAATCTGCTGTGAAAATTTTTTTCAAGTTTGTTTCCCTTCTAATCTTAGTTACATTGGTTTAGTTTGTACAAATATTTTAATTTGACATAATCAAAATTATTTATTTTACATTTTGTACTGTTCGCTATCTATTGTTTGGAAATAAAATCTTCCTTTTTTCTTCAATCTCACAAGTAAATTATTCTATGTTCCAGACCCATTCATTGTTTAGAATAAGATTATTTAGTTTCTAATTAACTTTTAATGTTACTTCTTCTGTCTTTGTTAAATGTAATTTTTATTGCATTATGGTCTGAAAAGGATGCCTTTAAGATTTGTTTTTTTAATTTGATTGTGAAGTTTTTGTGCCTTATTTTATGGTCAGATATTGTTAAAGTGTCATGTACTGCTGAGAAAAAGGTATATTCCTTTCTATCCCTATTCAGTTTTCCTCAGTAGTTTATCATATCAGACTTTACTAAAATTCTCTTTACTTCCTTATCTTTTTGTTGTTGTTGGGTGTTTGCATTTATCTAGTTCTGAGAGGGGAAGGTTGAGGTCTCCCACTAGTAACATTTTACTATCTATTTTCTCTTGTAACTTGTGTAACTTCTCCTTTGGAATATATCTTCTGTGCCATTCCATTTGGTGCATATATGTTAAGTGTTGATATTGTTCCACTGTTTATGGTTCATTTTATTAAGCAGATTTAATTCCTTATCTCTTTAGATCAGGTTTTGATTCCTTATCTCTCTAGATCAGGTTTTGCTTGTGCTTTGTCTGAGAGCATATTTGCTATCCCTACATTTTTTTAACATTTATTAATATTCATTTTTAACATGGTTACATGATTCATGCTCCACCTTTCCCCTTCAACCCGCCCCCCCGCAACCCCCCCACCCTTGGCCGATGCGCGTTTCCACTAGTTTTGTCATGTGTCCTTGAACAAGACCAATTTCCAAATTGTTGGTAGTTGCGTTGGTGTGGTAGTTTCGAGTCTACACCCTCAGTCATGTCCACCCCGACCCATGCATTCAAGTAGTTGTTTTTCTTATATGTTTCCTCTCCTGCAGTCCTTCCTCTGAATGTGGGTAGCTTCTTTACCATAAATCCCTCAGAATTGTCCTGGGTCATTGCATTGCTGCTGGTACAGAAGTCCATTACATTCAATTTTACCACAGTATATCAGTTTCTGTGTATAGAGTTCTTCTGGCTCTGCTCCTTTGGCTCTGCATCAGTTCCCGGAGGTCTCTCCAGTTCGCCTGGAACTTCTCCAGTTTATTATTCCTTTTAGCACAATAGTATTCCATCACCCGCATATACCACAGTTTGTTCAGCCATTCCCCGATTGAAGGACATTCCCTCCTTTTCCAATTTGTTGCCACCACAAAAAGCGCAGCTATGAATATTTTCGTACAAGTCTGTTTATCTATGATCTCTTTGGGGTACAAACCCAACAATGGTATGGCTGGATCAAAGGGCAAGCATTCTTTTATAGCCCTTTGAGCATGATTCCAAATTGCCAGCCAGA
>NW_025384488.1:0-6364 GCF_016433145.1 Gracilinanus agilis
ATAATAATAATAATAATAATAAAACAACTAAATAGTTACCAGCAGCTGAGTACCATGTACTAAAGTTAAAAAGATATGTAAGGGGGGCAGCTGAGTAGCTCAGTGGAGTGAGAGTCAGGCCTAGAGACAGGAGGTCCTAGGTTCAAACCTGGCCTCAGCCACTTCCCAGCTGTGTGACCCTGGGCAAGTCACTTGACCCCCATTGCCCACCCTTACCAATCTTCCATCTATAAGACAATACATCAAAGTACAAGGGTTTAAAAAAAAAAGATATGTATGGTGGGGGCAGCTGGGTAGCTCAGGGAATTGAGAAGCCCAGCCCAGAGACAGGAATTTCTAGGTTCAAATCTAGCCTCAGACACTTCCTTAGCTATGTGACCCTGGGCAAGTCACTTATCCCCCATTGCCTAGCCCTTCCTGCTCTTCTGCCTTGGAACTGATATATCGTATTGATTCTAAGATGGAAGGTAAAGGTTTAAAAAAAGATAGGTAAGGGTCTTTTCACATTCTTCAAAATGAATTGGACTTTATAGTTTATCCTAGAGATAAGAGGGAAACATTGAAGTTTATTGAGGGTGATGGTAAAATGGTCAGACATGTGCTTTAAGAAAATCCCTTTGCAAACTGCAAGGGTGATGGACTAAAGTAAGGAAAGTCTAGAGATAGGGAGACCAAGTGGAAGGCCATTGTCATAATACAGGGGAGAGGTCATGAGGATCTTTGAAGTCATAGAGGACATGTTGAACCGGCTTAGAGCATCTCTTCAGCAGTCTTTCACATTCTTATGTTTATCCATCCTCAGTAATGTGGAGTGATGTTAAAATGGTAATTATTTGCATGGTGAACTTTTTGCATATGTTTACTGTGAACACTGAGCTGTGAGATGAATGACTTTCCCCTGAGATACTATTTCTTGCTATGCTTTGAGAACAGGTGAAAACCCATTCTGCTAACTCTTTTATTTGCCTATCACAGAAAAATCTGTCAGATGTCTTTTTTAACAAGCTCCTGTTTTATTTTTTAAATAAAAATAGAAAGAACATGAAGATTGATATTATTTTGGTCTCCCATGGTAAGTCCACTCTTGCAGAAAGTCCTACTCTGATGTTTTGGCGGAATTCTGGAAGGTAATGCCAGCAGCATAGAAGCCTGCTACAAAGGTTCCTGAAAATGTTGGACACTCTTTAGGTCTCTTCTCCTCTTTGAAGGCTGGATTGCTCAAGTGCAGAAATTCTTCATCAATTTATTGGTGACTTGGTGAGGAATTCTTTGTTCATGGTAATCCATGAATTAATGAAAACTGGCCTCAGTGCTGAGGGACACCTTCAGTTTCTGCAGTGAGAGGGGCAGTACTGGACAAAGAGTGCTCAGAGTCACCAAGTTTCTAGACTTTTGATAAAAATCCATTTACTTTGTATTTCTCTAAATGCAAGAATGTCAAATCCACATAAAGACTAATAAAATGCTCTGGCATGTTATTCTGTTTGGTTTTATTGCCTTGTTTTGGTTTCACACTGTGATCATGGTAATTAAAAGAGAGAAATATTGCATGATCTGACTACTACAAATGGGAATATATTCTAAAGTGGCAAGTGTGATTAGGAGAATCAAATGCTTCGGTTTCCAAGGAAAGGTTTAAAGCCAAGAGCACAGAGTAAAGTCAGAACTGGGTAAGAAAGATGAATTTCTCAGGAATTTCAAGTTCAAGTGATAGAGAACAGAAAGGTAAGAACCAGTGCAGTTCTTACAATGTATCTCCAAGAATATACTACACCAGAGTTACTGGGAAATGAATGCCTCATGTGATCTATCTCTTGGAAATTCTGCTTGTTATCTCAATGCCATATAATTCTCCCACCCATCTTGCTTTCATGTGGAGGTTTATCACAGGACCAACAACAGTGTTAGATTTTACCTAGAGTCGTTGCCAAGGGATTCCCCAAATGCCTACATTCAGCTCCAATATCTGATTCAATATCAAGCCTACTTTCTAATTCCCATAGCTGTCTGCAGAGCTGAAGAGGTCTAACTGGTGATACTAGTTAACTTAAGGTCAAGAAAGGAACAAAAAAAAAGGAAAAAAATTACTCTGCATGGCAAAAATGGTGACTACTTTCTGTAGTTAAGCAGATACTTGTTGGGCAGGCCTGAGTGAAGATCTCAAGGCTCAGGCTGCCTTTTCATCGTTGGCTTTCTTTGTTGGGATATACCTGACTGAACAAGTATTTTGAGTTTGATATTTTCTGCCTGGGAGGCAACCTGATGAGTTTGGAAAGTTGGGAATAAAGTGCTAGATCTTTGGGCAAAGTCTAAACCCTCTTTTTTTTAACCAGTTTTGAATCTGGTCTTTGAAAGCGAGGACAGTCTCCTGGAAAAGGAAGATGGTGAGTGGCCAAGCTGCACTGACACCAGCAAGGTTTCTGAATTGCTACAGCATTTAGGAAACTGTATGTTTACTATGAAGGAATAAGTCATGTTCACTAATGTCTTTGCCTCTTCTGATAAGGGTCACTAGATTGAGAAATCAAGGCAAAGCCTGAGACAAAACACATTTTTGTTTCAGCAGAATAGCTGGTATAATTTCGTCTTAATGATATATTTATCACAAGATGAAGAAATGAAGAATTCAATTCTGTTAATGACTTATAACAGGTTGAACAGTTGAATGAAAAGTTTGACAAATGTTCAACTTGGAGAAAATCTCTTATGGAGCACTACCTGGTTCTGCATCAGGACTTGGTAGTCATTTAGATGAAAACTGAGAAAGTCAAGTTTACTGATTTGCAAGTAAAATAAAGGAGGAGGGGTAGCTAAGAAAATGGACAACAGAATTGACATTGAATCTACTGGAATAGTAAATGCTAACACTTTTATCCTTCTTAATTTATTATCTCTTTTGATCCTTACAACTCTAGTCTGAAGTTATTGTCACTATCCCATTTTACAGATAAGGAAAAGGGAATGGAGAAAGATTAAGCAATACTATAAGGACCACAAAGCTAGGCTCAGAGGTAGGATTTGAACTCACATCTTTCCTGATCATCATGTATGTGCCATTCTACCTTTCTTTGTTGGACCTAATCCAACAAAATATCCAGTGATACTTTTTTCCCAAATGACTGACTTTCTGAATTCTTCATGGCGAGGGCCACAACCTGCCCTTGTTGGCGGTACTCGTCTTCATCTATTAGCATCACATGGGTCCTGGGGGAGCTCTTAAACTGTCTCTTTGTATCCTTTCTCCTATCTTCTTATACCCAATGGCTAGAATTCAGCAGGTGCTTAATAAGTAATTGTCCACTGATCATCACTGATGCTCCTCAGAGAGGGAGGAGGCAGCCTCTGGATTCTTGAGATTTAAAAAAAATTCCCCTGCTCCATCCTTAAGCTCCCATTCCTCCTCTAGACCACTTCCTAGGCCTGTTTACTGATGACTTGAGAAGACTTCCCCATTAGCCTCCTTGCTGTGGGGCAATGAACCCTCAATAAAATATACCCAAACTCCACATGCTCAGGTGTACATGATAGGTACCAGTTTGTATTGCAGAGATAGTTTCCATCAGGCATGCTGAGTGTGAGGGAATTTTAGCCAAAATAGCCCCACCAGCTCAGCAAACCTGAAAAGCAAAGGGTACTCAGGGTATCAAGTAAATGGATGATAAATTAAGAGCAGAAAATATATCCCCACAATCTTAACCAGCACCCAGAACTGGAGCCCTGAAGTCATCCATCACTCTGATAACTAATCCCTTTGTCCTCATCCAACACATTGTCAATTCCTTTTGTTTTTAACCCTGTTACATATCTCTCATCTTTCCCCTTCACTTCACTCCTCTTACCATCATCCTCATTCAAACACTCACCTCTTGACCCTAGACCATCACAATAGCTTCCTCTTTAGAAATGGTCTATAAGTGGGGATTTTGTACCTTTGAACTACATTCCACAAAAATTCCTTTAGTATTTCCCAGAATTCCATTTAATCTCTCCACCATGTTGCATGGTCACATTTTGTTTATAAGTTCTATAAATCCACCCCTGTCACTCTCTTCTCTTGCAACAGGACTTCGTTAGGTAGCTTTTTTACTTTAGCTATTATTAATAAAATATAATGCTTAGTTATTCTATATTAATTTTAATCTTTGCAATGGGAAATACTTTACTACTTTTCTGTAATATGTCATCAACAGAAACAGAATGTTGGGTCTCCATATTTCCAGGCTCTCCCTGATCCAATCCATCTTCCACACCCTGCTCAAATATTCTCCCTAAGTTATAGGTCTTACCATATCAGTCCATTCTCAAAAAGAGTTCAGGAAATCCCTATGGAGTCTGAGAGGGAAAAAAAAATTCCTTAGTATGATACTCACTTCCCTCCACAATCTGGCTCTGTCATATTTTAATGGCTGATTCTCACATTTTCACCCCTTTTCCAGACAACTTGGAGTAAGAACTGCTCCCTAAATTCAAAATTCATTCTCTGCCTCCATTCTCTTCAACCCATCTCTCACCTCCATCACTGAGCCTGTATATCACACAAAGAATGCATTTCCTCCTCATTTCTGCCCATCCCATCTTTCTCTTCCCTTAAGGTGTGGCTCTATGAATTCTTCCTTAATCCTCCTTGCTGCTAGAGTTCTTGTTTTCCCCAAATTCTTCCTCATGGCTTCCCTGTAATTCCATATGGAGTGCCACAGGTCTTTGGAGATTGTTTTATCCTTCCTCAGCCCATTAAGATGTGAATTATTTTACAATTGAGAAAATGCTTATCTTTGTCTTCCAAGCTTTTAGAAAAGGCTCCTGTACAGAGCAGCTGCTTAACTCATGTGTATTGAAAGCCATTTCAAAGCTTGTACCTTACCAAGAGGAGCTGAGAGTCAGGAACTTCCAACTCATATCAGGAGAGTGGAGCATATGGCAGACTTTAACTGGGTTATTCATTAACTAGCAATAATATTCCTTTCAGAGGCTGTGTGGTGTGTTGAGGAAAGAGGATAGTGGCCAGACAGAATTGAATTGAGGAAGCCATAGGTTCAAGTCCTGCATCAGACACATCCTGGCTGTGACTAGAGGCAGGTCATTTAGCTGCTCAAAGTACCCAAAAAAGAAATATTATTGACTTACATGAAATTATTCCCTAAGACTCAAAATTCCTGAAAATCTGCATTGGGGGAGGGATTTACTCAAGTTTCCTTCTTGATGGTGATCCACAAATAAGTGGTGTTAAATTATTCACACATATAATTATATACATGAATGTATGTGTGTGTATATATATATATATATATATACACATATATATATAGAGAGACATATACACATGTATTTATGTTTGTGTATAATTTCCTTATATTTACGTATGGATTTTAAGTCCACAAAATACTATATTTATCTAATTTAATGTGGAAAAAACCCTGTGGGATAAGAGGAACAGCAAAGGTCAATGTTCCTATTTTAGAAATGAAGAAATTAGAATATCGTTGTTATTATCATTAACATATAGTAACAATAGAATAATTACTCACCTTTAGACTGGGTCATTTTGAAGCTTACACACTGTCTTCTTTACAAGAACCCTTCAAGACTGGGGTTGTGTGATTCTTTCATCAGAATTCAGGAATGTGGTAGAGATATTTGCCCCATCTCATAAATGAAAAAAATTGCATCTAAAGAACTAATGAGTAGCTCAGTCAGGGCTCCAGTGCAGGGGTCCTGATTACAAGACCAGGGCACATGTATGCTGTCTTTGATGGAGGTGATCTAAAGTTTTGTGGGGTTTTCTTATTTGACAATACTACCAAGAAGAGAAACCATTACATTTCTACCCAGTTTTGCTTTAGGTTTAGATCACTGTCCAAAGGGGAAGAAGCATCAACATAACAACAACAACCAAGTGCTGGCAATCATTTCTTTGATAACTGTAGGAATGGCTCCATCATGTGGCAGAAAATGACATTTTTACAAAAAACTTTGCGTATGCATGGGTGGAGTGTCTATGACTGTGTACATCTCCTGGAATCATCAGAAAGTCAGCCATAAAAGCTGGACAAAAAATGCAGGTTATTTGACTTCTTTCTTCATATAAATGATCTCCATAGCAAAATACAAAAAAAAAATAATTAAAGAGGAAATATTTTCAAATTTTATATATGGGAAGTGTGAAAACCCACTAGATTCATGGTCAAAAGACCAAACCTATGAGAAAAAGAGAAACAGAGACAAGGTACAGAGACAGAGACAAAAAGAGGCAGAAGAACACACAAACAGGTAGGAAAAGAAATAAGGAAAAAGACAACTTTCTCTCTCTCTCTCTCTCTCTCTCTCTCTCTCTCTCTCTCTCTCTCTCTCTCTCTCTCTCTTCTTT
>NW_025384489.1:0-3989 GCF_016433145.1 Gracilinanus agilis
AGATGATGATGATGATGATGATGATGATGATGATTTAGTGGGAAAGGAGGTTGAATCCAATGGTTAACTAAGTTCTGTGGATCATCTCTGGATTTAAATTATCCTGACCATGATGACTGCCTCCCCCTTCATCACAAATAATTAGGAGTTATAAGGTATCATTAATACCTTAGCCTTGATAAAAAAAAGTCATCAAATTCATTCATTCATTCATTCATTCATCAGATGTTTCTGTGATCAGTTTACTACTAGAATGATAAAAAAAATCTCAAATTATAGGTTTTTGTCTTGGGAAAATGACCATCATCAAGGAGGCTATTGGCTATATATTTTCTAAAAATGCTTCTTTTGGTACTTTAAAATATCAGTAAATAAACTTCTCCAAGATTGCATTTCGGACCTGTCTGAGGTCCATCTGAGCCAGGGAACGGTCTCTGCAGACCACACTCCCCAAGCTTTGGCTGTCGTTCCCGTTGAATCTCCGTAAATCTTCCTGGTGGGGACTTAGGAAACACCTCCCTCCAATGAGCTACAGTCAAATTCAATTAAATCACCGTTCGTGGCAGCCAGGCTAGGCTGCCACATTAAAAGAGCAAAAAATGTCAGAAGTTCTTGGGCTGATGACTCCTGCCTGCCAACACTCATAAGTAAATGCATAATGTCACAATAAAAAAAAATGGACAGAAAAGGAGATAAAATCACCTTAAACAGAACCAGTTGGTTCCCATTGCAGGAGTGAGTCACGATGGACCCTCCATAAGGAAATCTATGCCAGGAATGGCATTGCCTTCTTTCCCTCTCACCTGACCTTTATCCCATCTTTCTTGCCTATTACCTTTACCAGCCAGGCACAGATTACTTCCCAGATGCTTTTCAACAATAAATTTCAGGTCTGCCATTTCCAAAGTCTTACACACACACACACACACACACACACACACACACACACACACACACACACTCTGCTTGGTTTAATTTGTCTCTCAGAACACACCAAACCCCTTTCGGTCCTGGGCCCTCAGGTTCCTGGCATTATCACAACTCTTTTTTCCCAATAGCAAGCCAGGAAAGATGATAGAACCCGTCTGTGGAGCCAAAAGACTGGTCTCGACTGGCTCAGAGGAAAAACATTGAACTGTCTTTTTTTTTCCCCCTTGCCTTTAGCCAAAAGACCTGGGAGCATTTGATGTACAGTCAGCAGGTATAAAAAAAAAATTATTGAAAAGGCTTGACTGCTCTTGGGCTCTGACACTCTCTCATCAAAAGTCTGGACCTCAGCCAAGTTCATCTGTTAATGGACAGCCACCACCGGGGCCTGCACCTCCCCCAACTTTCCCTCTTCCCCTCCCCTAGTGTCTCTGTTCTCCTACCTCTTTGGAGCTCCTAAAAACTAGACATCGATTATGTCTGTGATTTTCCCTTTCTATTCAAGATAAACAAAGTGCTTCAAGTTCAGGGCACACCCTGGGACCCTTGACAAAGCAATCTATCATTCTGTCTGCTAAACCAGTCTGGCCACACTAAGACTTTAGACAGTAATGCTCCCAATATACAATTTTCCCTTTGTACTCCTCTCCTGTGGCCACTAACCTCTTTTTTTTTCTTTACCACCTTCGGGGAGGGGGGAATGCTTGACCACTCTACTTAAGCCCCTCTTGGGAGAGCCACATTTAGATTAAAAGCACCCCTCCCTCAATTTTTTTCAACTCCTGTTTACTCCTCCCACTCTCCTCTTTGCTTTCCCCCCTTCTTTTTGTCTCTCACCTCTGACCCTCCCCATCTCCCCCAGATCTAAGTGACTCTTCCCACTCTCCAACCTCCAACACCCACCCAGAAAATAAATTAAGTGCAGGTCTCCCCTCAACTTGCTCCCTGCAAGAATACTGTAAAACTGAGTTTTGTTTTAAATCATATCCATTAATTTATACTGACTTGCAATTAAATGCAAGTACACTTTTTACAATTGGTACGGAATGTATTAATTATAACTACAAACAGTCAAATGAGAGCACAGTCCCTCCTAAAAATAATAATAAAATGCATAATAAATAATATTAATAAAACAAAAATAGATTCATAAGCAAATGCATTGGCCAGAGCTTTTATTATTCCACTGGAGAGGAAATTCAGCCAGGGGGGAAGTACTAGACACACTCTTTGGCCACTCTGTGATCAGCCAGAATCATGCAACTACCAAAAATGGGAGTTGCTTTGGTCTAGCATTTGGGGGTCTGAATAAAACCATCACCACCACCAACCACCACGGCAAGACTCCCAAGTCTGTTAAGTCATGGCTAATCCAGCATTCCCGGATGCAGATGAACACAGTTCCCTACTCACAGATTCTTCCCTGTCCTAGCTCTCACCCATCCTCTTCTGGAGGACCCAAGCTAGTTCTAAAGAACTCTTCCCCCAAAAAAAACTCCCCCCTCCACCTTGAGTCAAGAGGAAGAAAACCTGCCCCATCTAAGGGTTCGAGATTCAGGGGCCATCAGCATCTGTGTCATTTGAACTGTTTGTTAAACCAGCACCGGAGGAAAGGAATACATGGCCTTTGTTTCAGCCAGACAGCTGTGTGCCATTCCAACCTGCCTCCACCCCACACATCCTCTCCCTTCGCCCCCAGAGCTCCCTCCCCCTTCTCCCCAGAAGGGGGAAAAATCTACTGCACAATTGAATTTAATTAAGAACAGAAAAAAATTTGCATTTTCTTTCAGCGTACCCCAGTAATCACAGAAGTTGTTCAAATTTTTGGAATCTTGTTCCACTACTAATTATTTGCCTAATTTTGCATTACAAGGTACAAAAAAAAAAAAAAAAAGAAAAGAAAAGAAAAGAAACGAAACACGGTCTACTTCACTGGTGGTGTATTAATAGTTTTAAAGGTTTGCTCATCAGGTTTTAATTTTGTTATTTTTTATACTGTTCTCTCATTTGCAGTTCGGTATAGGATTTTTTTGGGGGGGGGTGGGAATGGGGTTTGGTTTGTTCTCATAAGAGAGCGTGGTTGAGCCACTCTAGAATGACATTCTAGAAGCATATTAGGATTTGGTCTTGTCCTTTCAAGAGTTACTGCCGAGGTTTACTGATTTACAGAATCTTGGTATGTGAATGGCAAAAAAAAAAAAAAATTCCTTGGCATAAGTATATGTTTGCTGATCAAATTTCAGATCATGTGTTGCTCATTATTATGACTTTACTTGAAAACAGTTTGCTAAAGTTAGATGGATCTGCTTCATGTGCACTCCACCTCCCACCACCACCACCACCACCACCACCACCCCCAAGCCCCCCTAAGTACTTTGAAAACATTACAAAATTTTTTTAAGGTGCATTTAAAACATGAACTGGTTTGTATTAAATCAGTATTTCAATGTCCACAAATCCCTTCCAAATTCATTTTCAAAAGACTTATGAAAAGTAATATGGTTTTTTGTTGAGTTTTTGTTTTTTGGGTTTTTTGGTTTTGTTTTTTTTTTTGCCATTAGAGCCAATGAGATTGATTGCTCCACTAGCAAAACTTAATGATCATTTAAGAAATTCTAATACGTTTGCATTTATTTCTTGTAGAATTGTTTACATAAAGTTTTCTCCATTATATACAAATCCAGTCCTGGATGCACTAGAGTCTGTCAATCTATTAGAATGAGATTTGTCCTCCACAGAAGCAGAAACAGAACCAGTTTCCAGCTGGTTCTGACTTGCCATCTTATTTCTATGTCAGCGTTATTCTATTGGGGGTATGGAGTAGTCCCTCCATGCTACATGTTTTTTAACTCTAATAATGTAAATCTTTCTGGCTGTTTTCAGAATTGTGTCATGTTTACATTCCTGAAAGTTAAATAAACCTACATGGCCAAACTCCTGGGTAGATGGAATAAGGAGGCTTATGATGACAAAAGTGTTTACTTTTTACCTTGTTAGGATCCCTTTCCTGTAAAGTTGGGAGGGGGGAAGTATGGGGAAAGATAGAGGGAGAGGAGGAGGAG
>NW_025384490.1:0-9018 GCF_016433145.1 Gracilinanus agilis
CACACACACACACACACATATATATATATATATATAATAAAAAGAGGTAAAATAATGAAACTTCTAAAAATCTAAATGTAACATTACAGTTACTTTCAGAGTTGTTCAGAATTTAAACAAAATCAGTAAAGAGGCCAATAAAGAAGGAAATTAAAATTAAGTTGGACCTGAAAAAGAACATTTTAAACAAACCAAACTATAATTGACAATAATGAACAAGGAATCTCTTCCAACCTAGGAAGATTCTGGGGCGGGGGGAGCAGATGAGCAGATTGAGAATTAAAAGATACATACGGAGATAAAGTAATAATTCAGACAAATTAATTAATAATTTTAAAAATTAGAGGAATACCTGATAGCTTTATAAGCCTAATTAATTGAGCTGGAAGACATTATGTGGTAAGAACAAACAAACAAACAAAACATCTACATGTCATACTTTATGAAATCAAACAAAAATAAATCACAAGTTTTGAATGATAAAGGCAAAAGTAGAGCTTAATATAATGTGCTTTGCAAAACATTGAAAGAGAAACACAAATTTCAATTTACCCAGAGAAAGTAACCACACTTCAGAATATCAACATCATTCCCCAAATTCAAGAAAGTATCAATATTTGTTATTTTTATATTTTATTTATATATTTTTATGAATATAATATAATAAATAATAATACAAAATAAAATTTTTATATTTAAATACTGAGGAAAGTTTGAATTGTATAAAACTACTCTTTAGTAACAAAAAGTTAATGAAAATTCAAAAATATTTTATTCTGAATAATGAATCAGTTGACATTTCAAAATATTGTTTATTTCAAAGTTGAGATTGACAACTAATTAATGATAGATTTCCTCATCTATTTCCTCATCCTAGAAATGAGGAGTTTGAATCATTTCTAATAAAGAAACAAGACTCCACAAGTATATTAATCTAGGGTGAATGAGTTCAGACCAAGGACCTCAAAAAGAGAAAGGGTACTCTTAATCCCAGGTGGACTCTTCCTACTCAGCGTAAAATCTGCACAGACACAAATACTAAAGAAAAATATCTGCATATGTCCTTCATCAAGAGATCAAAGTACATTTATCTACAGACCTGAGTAAAGCCTATTTCATCATTCAATGAGAAGTGTCTCAGCTAGAACATATGTATCATCAGAAATAGCTAGAGCACAAATCCAGTATAATAGAAATTAACTTAGATCCTCAGAGAATTTTGTTCAATGACCAAATGGGATAGTTTTGTGTATGGACTATAACTTCCATGCAAGGACAACTTCCTTTTCTCTGAAATCATTTAAGCCACTGACTTAGTTACTCCAAAGAGATCTGAAAGATAATATGGAACAGGACAATAATAGCATTTGATGGGATAAGCAAATACATGCATTTTTGCATTTTAAGTAGTAAAAGAACCAACAATACATATGCTTCTTGAAATAGCAGTGGACATATCAAAATATTCCAATAATGCTTAAATCAAGCTGGTTGGAGATGAGAGAATGATAGTACATTTGATTAGTACATAGGAGGAAAATGATCTATAGATAATGGCACCAAGATTCTCTACTTAAAATTTTATAAAACAAAAGAATTTTCCTGTTTTTCTTTGCTTTTCATGCATAGCATCCTAATATCAAGCAAGCAAAAAACAATTTATCTGAAAGCATCCTAGCATGTCACAATTCTATTTAATGTTCTGATAGAATAAGATGACACACTAAACCATGCAATTTTTGTCTGTGTTCAGGTTCACAGTTTAAGTGAAACTTCAGCATTTTCTTAATGTCCAAAGCAATTTGGCAAACAAAATTTAGGAAGGAGAATTTTTGCTTCTCGTATGCAAGGCAAATATGCTCCATAAATATAATTTAGCATCTCTTTAGTGCTTTATATTTGCATCATTCTTTATAATCATTGCTATGTGCATTAGCATAAAGATGTTTTTCTCCAGTCCCCTCTCTTTCCCCTCTTTCTTGTCATGGTTTGGCTTTGAAAATTTATCCTTATTCACAGTTCAAGATCTTTGCAAGCAAATAAGATGCTATGGAGTCTGTTTTAAGCTGATCTAATACCAATGCTAATACAACCTTTGTGTTAAATGCACTCATCACAAAAAAGAGTCTGGTTCCTTTGAGGGAGATTATTTTTTTTTCACTCTCTTGACCCAGCTTCAACTCAGGACAACTGGGAAAATGTACATATGGTCCTCAAATACCACCAAATCGCAATCCCTCAATACAGAATGTTAGTTTTATTAAAAGAAGAAAAGAGGAAAAAGAGTTACAGTTTAAAAGTTAAGAATAAAAGAGAAATGTTTCATTAAAAAAGAATATGGAAACAGAGACCTTAAATAAGCAATCATTAATCCCTAGCACTTATCTAAACAGCCTTGGTTATTGTACTGAATAGTATACTTTGGTTTATGGGTACTTCTCTTTTCCTCAAGATATTTAAATTACAAAAGGGGTTGGAAAAGAAACGAATCTAGCAATTATTATAGTTACCTTCCATGGTTAAGCCTGAGCACATAAGTGAGTCAATTGTGAAGGAAAGGATAACATTTTCATAATATCAAAAGATTTAATAAAGTTACTTATTGAGAGATTGACATAAAAGTTAGAAAATGGACAATGTATTCCAAAAACAGATAATGAAACAGCATAAAAGAGAAGAAAAATGTGTGAAGGGGTTGGTAATTGCTCTCAGCTAGATATCCTCTCTTAGACATCAGCTGTGCATAGCTGCTAAATAGCAGCTTAGTGGGCCTTTGGCAGGAAGCTGCTAATTGCCAATCAAAGATACTTGAACAGGCTAGAGTCTTCTCATGAGAAAAGGTGGGCAGACTGGAATAAATAAATAAAGCCATTCCTGTCAGCCCCCATAGAGGTGAGCAGGTGTCGTAACATGTAGTTTGCCATGAAAATTCACTAAAAGAGTTACCAACAAGTATTACAATTGACTGAAGATTATACTGTTATTTAGTATAGAGGACATGAGGAATTTTGTATAACCTGCCTAAATTATGTGGTAACTATCTATGAAAACCAAGAAACTGTTATCTATGCATGAATAAAAAGTTATACTCACTCCTAAAAAGTAATTTAAACAGGTTATAGAGATACCTATTGAAATAATGTGTATAAATGAAGTAATAAGGTGATATACTGTGGGATACTTTGCTTAATGACTGCAGAGTGTCTCAGTTGTTCACCTTAAAAGGAGGTTCAATTTGTGGACCTCCTCCACTGGGCTCAGTGCACACAAACTGTCTTAGAGAGTATTTTCTCTAAAAAAAATATTTATTTGCATTTTTAAAGATATAAATGTAAGGATTATAAACAAGGAAACCTTAACACTACAGGAAAACTAAATATCCACCCATTCCTCTATGTTTGCCGAAAGGCAACGTCTTCAGGTCTTGATGCTACACTGAACTCCTTTACCACCACCTAAAAAATCCCCATAAAACGCTATCTGACTAAATCTAACTAAATCCCTATATAAGAAAATAAATTACTTATAGTAAAAAGTATCTCAGAGCTCAGGCAAACAGGCCTTCAGTCTTTCTCCTCTCACAAACAGCTCTTGAACAACAGATTTGGCAAGTTCTTCTCCTTGATGTAATTCCACTGACCCTTTAAGATGGTCTCAGAGTTTTCTCTCTTTCCTATCAGCAGCAGAGCAAAATTCAGAGAGCAAAAGCTGAGCTGGCCAGTCTCCTCAGATGTCAGAGACCAACTGTCAGAGAACTCTGCCTGCTCTCCTCTCTTCAAAGTTCCAAGCTCACCAACAGAACTCTCTCTCTTGCTTCACCCACTCTGCAGTTTCAGAGATATCTTTCCAAAATTCCTTATCTTATCAACGTAATCAATATCTATTTTCTATTACATTCCTGTACACCCATATTCTTAGGTTAATGTGGAAAATGTTTCTTTAAAAAAATGGAAGAGGCTTAAGAAGAAGACAAAGAAAAAAATGATACAAAAATGCAGAAAGGAATAAAGCCATTGGGAAATGGAAGAGACACTTAGGAGGAAGAGAAGGACTACTAAATACTTGGAGGAAAATATTATGTTTGCAGATTTCTGAAGAAAGGGTAAAGTGACCCTTCTGGGGAGAAAATAGTTATTTGTGCTGCAAGGAATGATAATGTGGATGCATAGGTAGAATTAGGAGAGAGGCCATCCAATAAGAGTGAAAGGAAGATGAGAGAGAGTGGTGGATGACTTCTTGCTGAGAGTTAAGACAATTGATGTCTTGACACTTAAAAAATAGAGGAGTCTATTGTCTTGACAAGATATATGTTATACATGATAGATGATAAGCTCCAAAACTATATGGTCACTCTTAACTCATGTTTTTTTCACCTGGTGAAAAATGCCAATGCCAAAAGTAACCTAAAAAACTGATGATGGGATCAGGAAAACTAGGGCCAGAAGCTGAAGCCTACAACAAAACAGCAAGAGATCCCTCAACACTAGCAATTAAAAAGAAGAGTATCAGAAAAGAAAGAAAGAATTTGGAAGTAAGTAGGTAGGTCAGCATGTGGTATTTAAAATCATGAACGGAATTGTGAATAATAGCTTGAAATGTAGAACTAATGAGTTCTTGGCCAGAAATCCTGTGGATAGAATGTATCTAATAAGGTTATTTAATCCTTACTTTCTGTGTTAGCATCATTTCAAAGACAGGACACTGGCAAGGGCTGGGCAATCAGACTTAAGCGACATGCCCAGGGTCACAGAGCTAGGAATTGTCTTAGGTCAGAACCTCAACTCTAGGCATGCCATTCTATCCACTGTGTTACCAATCTTCCCCCTTAATGAAGTTTTTAGGTTGTTTTTTTTTTCAGATGACTTGTCGATATAATTTTCAATAATCATTTTCTGACATTTTGAGATCCATGTTATTTCTCTACCTCCTAATTCTCCCTTCCCCAAACAATATATATTTCCTTGTTTAACCTATTGTGAAAGCAAATACATATCACTCACATTAGAGAGTTCATGGAAGAAATAAAATGAAAAATGGCATGTTTTAATCTGGATTCAGACTCTGTCAGTTCCTCCAAAAGTAGTAGATAGACTTTTTCATCATGAGTCCACTGGAGGGGTCTAGGATTTTTGTATTGCTGATAATAGTTATGTCATTCACAGTTGATAATTGTAATTTATTGCTCTTATTGTATACAACATTCCCCTATTTCTGCTTACTTAACCTTCCATCACTTTATATGTCTTTCCAGGGTTTTTTGTAATTATCTTATTTGCCATTTCTTATGGCACAGTAATATTCCATTACAAACACATACCAAAACTTCTTTAGCCATTCCCCAACAGATGGACATCCCTTCTGTTTCTAGTTCTTTGCAACTATGGACAGAGCTGCTATAAATATTTTTGTATAAGTCCTTTTCCCTATCTTTGATCACTCTGGGATACAGACATGATAGTAGGATTGCTGGGTCAAAGGGTATACGCAGTTTTTATGATCTTTGGGAATGGTTCTAAATTGTTCTCCAGAATAATTTTATTAATTTACAGCTCCACCAACAGTTTTTTAGAGTTCCAATTTTCCCACATCCCCTACAACATTTATCATTTTTTCTTTTTGGTCTCATTAGCCAGTCTGCTCAGTATGTCTCAAATTAATAATGATTTTGAGCATTTTTTCATATGACTAAAGACTTTTAATTTTTTAATTTCTTCATTGGAGAATTGCCTATTCATTTTCTTTGATCACCTGTCAATTGGGGAATGTTTTATGTTCTTATAAATTTGATTCATTTCTCTGTGTATTTGAGAAATGAAATCTTTCTCAGACACACTTGCTATAAAATTATTTTTTCCTGGTTTGTTGTTTCCCTTCTAATCTAGATTACATTGATTTCATTTGTGCAACATTAATTTAATTTAGTCATAGTTAAATATTTTACTTCTCATAATGTTCTTGTTTGGACATATATTCTTCCATTAACCAAAGATCTGGCAGGTAATAATGAAGTTTTATATATACATGCACATGCATATATATATGTATATATATATATATGTGTGTGTGTGTGTGTGTGTGTGTGTGTGTGTGTGTGCATGTGTACATTTATACAGTGTGACCTAAAAGTCTTAGTGAAGATTTATGTTATTAAATTAAATTCTTCAAACTTCACTAAAAATCTATGGAGAAAAGGAAAAGTGATAGTGCACAGAATTGTGCAAAACATAAAAGCAGGTTATAAATAAGAATTTAGGAAATCTGGCAGAGATACCCTACATTAGTAATGAAAGATTTATTTTTCTCTCTATCTTCTCTACCTTCTCTACCTTCTCATATCTCTCTCTGTCTCTGTCTCTGCCTCTCTGTCTCTCTGTCTCTGTCTCTCTCTCTCTCTGTCTCTCTCTGTCTCTCTCTCTGTCTCTCTCTCTGTCTCTCTCTCTCTGTCTCTCTCTCTCTGTCTCTCTCTCTCTCTCTCTCTCTCTCTCTCTTTCTTCCCCTCCTCTTTCTCTTTCCCTAAAGAAGAACACATAATTATTTCTTAGATTGTACTAATGACCCCACAAAATGTACAGGAAGTGACAAGAATTGTAATTTTGTACCATAGTGTCTTGTCAACAAAGATATATTGACAAGTGAGCCTTGTGTGGAGGAAAGGAAGGAAACATTTTCATCTTAAAATGCTTGATAGAAAAATAGGAACAATCTGACATGCACCCTAGATTTTGAGACATCAGCTTCTGAAGAATTTCAATATAAGATAAGAAGAACCCCAGGGGAAACAGTCCAAAAAGGATGGAAATTTCTGAAGAATGTAATGTTACAGAAAGAAAATGAAACCATTCAAATGAGAAAGAAAATGTGAAACTTTTTAGAGGCCATGTATTCAAAAGAAAGTTATTAACCAAGTTAATTTTTAAAGTCATATGCAGAAAATAGATGTAAGGGCACATAACAGAGGAGGAATGCAGATCATACTATGTTCCAATAAGTTCAATGTCAGGAGTTAGAAAGTTCAAAATAAGTTAAAGATGATGGTAAGAACTAATGCCAATTAAAAGAGCTGCTTTATATGAGTTGGGGAAATGAATATGCAAAAATAAAAGAGAAATAGGAGAAGCTGCTTAAAATACATATGATAAAAAGACCATAGTTTGAAAGTTTCAAGGGATGCTCAGCATTAGGCCTGGAGTCAGGAAGACATGTTCAAATTTCACCTCAAGCACTTACTAAGCTATATGACTTAGGGAACATCACTTAACTTCTTCCTGCCTCAGTTTCCTCAACTGTATGATATGGATAATAATAGCACTTTGCCTCCCAGAGTGAGAACCAAATAAATTATTTGCAAAGTGCTGAGAAGAGTACCTGATAAACAGTAGGCACTTAATAAATTCTTGTTTCCTTCTTTCCGTCTGCCCATTTACAAAATTAGAAATTGAGAAACAGAGCAATTAAGTGATTTGCCAGTGGTCAATGGTCTTATGTATTTGAGCCATAATATGACATGTTTTTCTGATTCCAACTCCAGGAATCAGTCTACTCCACCATAGTCCTCCAATTCCTTGATGTTCCCTTAAACAAGCAGATCCTAATAACTTGTCTTTTTGTAGTTGAGAAGTCACATGTGGGTGACTAGTCTCTTGTGCTGTTGTGGTCACATTAGGCTGAAGAAATAATAGTTACCTAGGGTCATATCTGAATATTGAAAAATTATTCCTGGGGTTGGGTTTTCAGCTGTCTTAATGACTAACTTGGAATCAACTGAAAGTGGAAAAGCTATGAGTTCTCTAAAAAAATATTTTCAGTTGATAAATATGCATGTATGCAGAGTGGGGAGAGAGAGAGGTGGGGAGAGGGGAAAAGGGAGAGAGGGAGGGAAAGAAATGACTCTCCCTTTACTTTCAATTGTAACAGATTTTTATTTTATTTTTTAAAGAATAATAGGAAACCATGAAAGTTAACATTTGAAATAAAAGCATTTCTTTTTTTCTCTTTGCATATTCTTTGGAATGCTAAATTTGAGGGTTTGTCATTTGCTGAGGCAAATTAACTAACTGTGCTGTGTATAGCAGCTGCATATTTATGTTCCTTTCACTGATAGTAGGCAGTGTCCATAAAACATGAGAATGTGATTGTCAAATCTTCTAAAAGAACAATACCATCTAAGTACACATGAGATTGGCTGGACTGGACACACAATGGAAGCTTTGTGCCACAAATAACTTAGGAGATACATACAAATACCCATAGCATCAATGATGATTTCTTAGGAGTTTAATGGATTCAAAACTGGCAAGTACTCTATTCCTTGCTCATCTTATTCATTTTATCTTCTTTTCATGTGGGCTACTTTTTTCAATATTGTTAGCTTGTGAAATTTTGACTTTGCATTAAGTATGTACACTGTAAAAGAATGACTCAATATGTTATACATTTTATAACCTTGGGTTGTTACTCTACTTACTTCACTCATCTCTTGGATGTGTTTGGATAACTAGAAAATTAGACAGGTAAAGCCCAGAACACTAGTTCTAGTTTAACTCACTTCCCTTTTCTTACTATGATAAGAATACTTGACATTTATATAATATAACAAATTTGCAAGGTTCTTAACATATATTATATAAGTTGATATTCACAAAAACTGGGAGGAAGGTACTATATATATTTTATGCACATTTCACATATTAGTAAACTAAAAGTCTCATAAAAGTTTCTCACTTTACCCATGTTCACACAAAGAGAAAATGTGGATTCAAATTCAAGCTTTTTCCATTTGCTTACTCAACTCTTTTTTTTTTTTTTAATTTTTTAAAAGATATTTTATTTTCCCAATTATGCATAATAACAATTTTCACATATATTTTCTGAAGTTATCTCCTTCCCTTCCTCTTCCCAGAGCTTGTAATCAATTTGATCTGGGTTATATATTTTTTTTTAACATTTATTAATATTCATTTTTAACGTGGTTACATGATTCATGCTCCCCTTTCCCCTTCAACCCCCCCCCCCGCGCCC
>NW_025384491.1:0-2116 GCF_016433145.1 Gracilinanus agilis
GGAGGGAAGAAGAGAGGAAGGGAGAAACGGAGGGTGGAAGAGAGGAAGGGAAAAAGGGAGGGAGGAAGAGAGGAAGGGAAGAAGGGAGGAAGGAAAAAAGGGAGGGAGGAAAAGAGAAAGGGAGGAAGGGAGGGAGGGAAGGAGAGAGGTTGCTCCAACTTTTTAATGCACATTCAGTTCCAACTCAGCCTTCAGTGAGTTAGTCCTTCCAGTTTCCCAGCTAACCAAAAGACTTTTCATTTTATAGTATTAACCCCAAAAATCACTTATGACTAGAAAATGACTTCAGAAGTTCCACATATTGGTTTAACAATAGGCAGAGAATATTGTACATATTCTCCATAATCCATCAGTAAGGGTTAATCCAAGCATGTTCTAAGGACTGGACCATCACCTATTATATTCTTTCTCCCCCAATAAAAAAAAATTTTAATCAGTAAATCAGTTGTGGTACATTTTGAACTCACTGTCCATATCACCAATCCAGAATAGTTCTATAGCAGGGGTCAGCAATGTATGGCTCTTTCTGCAGGAGCCATAAAGTCAATTTTTTTTTCAGGTGCTGTTACAGGAGCCACACTGTGAGCACTGTACGCCTCTCACGAAATTACATTTTAAAAAATGTGGCATTTATGGCTCTCATGGCCAAAAAGGTTGCCGACCCCTGTTCTATAGAGTCTTAGGTTTAAGTGTGTTCTTTTGATTGCCTTCTCTACTGCCACACAGAGAAAAGTTTCTTAACAGTCAACTTGATATAGATGCTATGCAGTTCCTCATGTACCTACAAAAACCATGATTATCCCCCCCATATAGATTTATGCAGATTCAAAAAAAAAAAAAGACAATTTTATAATGTTTATCAGAGGTCACTGGCTATGTTAGAAAACTCTGAACCTCAGGATTACCAGAATTACCTGATGGGAATAGTCAATTGTACTCTAGGATGCAGATTAAATCTTAGATGAGGAACTGAGGATATACTTGGATGAAGTGCTATATGTACAGGGTTCATCTGGGATAAGTCTTTGGCCCTTTATATTTGTGAGGGACCCCTGGAGAGACCTCACATCTAGGATTTTTATTATTGTATGCTCTAGTTTTCAGGACACACTAGAGAAAAAAAGCATCTTTTCTCCCTAAAGAAAAAGATTTTAATTATACAGTAGTCCATTTTCTGATGTGCTTTCTTATCAATCAGAAGTTTCTTTGCAATAACAGTTGTGCGTTTGAATGTTTATGTACTAATACCTGTTGTTTTATTCTTCCCACTTACTTATTCAAATTCATTCAACTATTTAGTTGCATATATCTCATAAATGTTCTTTTCCTCCTCGATTTTTGCTTTCAAATAAACATAGACTGTTTCTTTTCTATGAGATCTTTATGGACTGCAGGCCCTTGGGATAAGGATTAAGATTATCTCACTACTTTCATGTTTTAAGTTCAAGCCTACTCACCCCAGGGTCAAGTCTGCATACCCCTTTTGAGAGGTTGTTTTATAACTTCTAAATCTTCTCAGTAAAGTCCCTTTTATAAAAGTTCACTAACATTAATGGATTGATCATTATAGGGGGAATATACCAGATGGGGGTTCATGAATGGTAATAAGTTGCAAAGCCTCAGGGTTAACCCTAGAATCCTTAGGAAAGGCATATTCACCTGCCCTCTCCAGACTTAGGGGTTGGAAGAATGAGCCCAGAAAAGGTCCTACAACAATATAATGAAAGCCTCCTGTAAGGTTCTTCCAAAACACACTAAAATGAAATCATTCATTTCAATATTTATAACATTGGTCCTATGGAACCATCTTTGATGGCATTATTTTGTCCAAGACCACTTTATCTGAACCAATTAATGGCATCTACCTGTACTTCAGCAATGCCAATAATTTTTATTACACACTTCTTAAGAACAAGACACTCTATTGGGCGTTAGATAATGAAATGACAAAGTCCCTGTCATTGATTTTACAGATTAACAAGTGGGATAGGGTGTATAAACAAATAGGCATAATTAAAGAACAAATGTAATAAAGGCAAAAGAGGGAGCAGCTGGGTGGCTCAGTGGATTGAGAGCCAGGCCTAGAGATGGGAGGTCCTAGGTTCAAATCTGGCCT
>NW_025384492.1:0-5694 GCF_016433145.1 Gracilinanus agilis
ATGTACATATTATGTATATATAAATATATAATTTATATAATGTTTATAATCAATACTGAAGAGTGGTAAGGGCTAAGCACTAGGGCTTAAGTGACTTGCCCAGCTAAGAGATGTCTGAGGCTAGATTTGAACCCAAGACCCCCCATCTCTAGGCCTGGCTCTCCATCCTTGGGCTGCCTCCTGTAAGGACACTTCATTTCCTCCCACGGTAATCCCGGACATAGCAGTCACTGGGGGGAGCGGCAGGAGCAGGGCTAGAGAGAGCCTGTCTAGGGGCCTCGTCCGGGCGCCGCCCTGCCTCCCAGGGCCGGTTTCCTTCCTTCCTTCCCCTTAAGGTCCATCTCTGCACAGTTTCCCAATTTTCCCTCAATTCCTCCTCTGAGAGTGGATCTGCCCTTCCGTTAATGTGCATCCCTTTCCTAAGGCTCAGGGGCAGCCACGCCACTCATCCCCAGGCCCTCGCCTGGCCCTGCCCACCCTGCGGGCACCGGAGGGGGTCACGGCAGAGAAAGGCTCCAAGGAGGACGGGCACAGCAGCCCCTGGGCCAGCCGCTCCCAGGCCTTTCCTCCAGCTCCCCGGCTTTGTGCAGGAGTGAAGGCTGGGGAGGAGGCAGCCAGCAGGAAGGGAGCTTCTCCCAGGGCAGGAGCTGGTGGGGGGGGAAGCCGGGGACAGCAGGGAGGCCAGTGCCTGGGCCAGTCTTGGCTCCCATCGGCGGGGGTCAGCCTCCCCTCCAGGCTGGCGTTACAGCCCCCCTGGGAGCTGGGAGAGCCAGGGCTGGTCACGCTCAAGGTCGAAGCCACAAATCTCCAGGGCTGTGCCTTAGGGCTGTTACTGCTATGACACTCTGCTCGGTCCCTGCCCTCCTGGGCTCCCAGATCAAAAGAAGAAAGAGGGCAGACCCCCACGGGTCTTGGGTGGGGGGTGGGCCCTCTGGAAGGGGCCCCCAGCTCCAGAAGGAGAACCCCTCTTCACCCCCGGCGCTGCTAACTAGGCTAAGCACTGCCACATATATTTAAAGGCTCACCTTAGAATCAACATCTTAGAATCAATACTGTTTATTGGCTCCAAGAGAGAAGAGCAATAAGGGCCCTGCAATCGGAAGTTAAGTGACTTGTCCAGGGTCATCCAGCTAGGTCACATTTGAACCCAGGATCTTCCCATCTCCAGGCCTGGCTCTCTATCCACCGAGCCAGCTAGCTGCCTCAAAACCTTATCGATTAAATATCTACTATGTGCCACGCACGGGCTAATGCTGGGGCTTGTCCTTAGGGAGTTCGCCGTCTGTTGGGGGTGAGGAGCACGTGTGGGTATGGGCACATCAATGCCAAGCAGATTTTGCAGGAACAAGGCTGGGGGCACCAACCTGTATTTTTTTTAATATGTTGGTCAGTCCTGGTTTTTTCCTCTTTTTTTTTTTTTTTATTCTTTATGATAAGCATTAGGGATACGTCCAGAAATGTAAGCGATAAGGCCAGCTCTGTGGCTCTGGAGAAAGAGCCAGGCTTAGAGACAGGAGGTCTTGAATTCAAATCTGACCCGAGACACTTCTGAGCTTGGTGACCCTGGGCAAGTCACTTAACCCCCACTGGCCAGCCCTTATTGCTTTCCTGCCTTGGAACCAATAATTAGCATTTATTCTAAGACAGAAGGTAAGGGTTTAAAAAAAAAACAAAAGATTAAAAAATAATTTTTTTTAAACCCTCACATTCCGTTTTGGAGTCAATACTGTGTATTGGCTCCAAGGCAGAAGAGTGGTAAGGGTAGGCCATGGGGGTCAAGTGACTTGCCCAGGGTCACACAGCTGGGAAGTGTCTGAGGCCAGATTTTAACCCAGGACCTCCCGTCTCTAGGCCTGGCTCTCCATCCATTGAGCTACCCAGCTGCCCCCTTAAAAAATAAAAATTTTAAATGCATTAATGCGAAGTAATTTTCAGGGGAGACAGTGAAAAGTAGGAAGACAAGGGGCCCTTGAGCTGTACCTTGAAGGAAATCAGGGATTCTAACAGGTGGAGGAGGAGAGAACATTCTAGGCAGGGGCAGCCTGTGTGTGGGAGAAAGAAAAAGAAGGCAAACTCCAATTCCACCTCCTGCAGGAAGCCTCTCCTCATCAGGACCCCTCTCCCTCTTCCCAGGTCTTTTGTCTATAACTCTCCAATAAACATATCAAGTAATACTGCATATTACCTTCCATGGCTCCCTACTGCCTAACTGGCCTTTCTTCTTTCCCTCTCTCCCTCCCTCCTTTCTTTCCTTCTTACCTCCCTCTCTCCATTCTTTCTTTTCATCTTTCCTTCCTTCCTTCCTCCCTTTCTCCCTCCTTCCTTTCTTTTCTTCCTAACTCCTTTCTCCTTTCTTCCTGTCTTTCCTTCCTCCCTCCTTTCTTTTCTTCCTTCCTCTCTCCCTTCCCTCCTCTTCTTCTTTCCTTCCTTCCTCCCTCCCTCCCTGACCTTCCATCTTAGAATCAACACTGTGTATTAGTTCAGAGGCAGAAGAGTGATAAGGGCTGGGCAATGGGGGTGAACTGACCTGGTCGGCCTAACTTCCTAGCTCTGCCTCACACTCCCTTTTACAAGGAAGGGTCCAGCCTGGGGAGACTATGCTGACCATAAATCTGCCTTGCACTCTCCTATGGCCTTGACTTGGCTTCCCCTTCTCCGAATGCCTAGAATGCCTTTCCTCCCCATCCTCAAATGCTGGACTCCTGGCAATTCACAAAACCCCATCAGAAATGCTGCCTCTTCCAGGGAGACTTCCCCAATTCCCCTGGTCAATAAGGACTCCTTTCAGGCTTCAAATTGGGCTTTACTCTTCTCTCTAATACACCAATCATGTAGCAGTGTGTATCACAGTTCATCTGTGTTGTGTTTTACAGTAACTATGTCATGGTTATTTTGTACCTTCTGTCTTCATCTCAACAGATGGAAAGCTCTATGAAGACAAGGACAGGGCTCAGGCCTTATCTAAACTCGGTATCTCCCCCAGGCTACCACAGTGCGATGTATACAGCAGGTAATTAATAAATACCAGTTGTTCTGCATCATGCTGGCACCCTTGAATTGGGGTTTTGAGGTGCCAGCATTGATCACAGGATACCTGTAGGACAGCAGGAGCAAAGGAAAGAAAAGGAGAAGAGGAAGCAGATCAATGAAGGCCACATTATAAGGAGCTGCCCCACACTAGGACCAGCTGATTTGTGAGGTAGTGAGCTCCCTGTGACTGCAAGTCTGACAGAGACTGGATGAATACCAGCGAGGGATATCAGGGTGGAGGGTGGCGGGGGAGCCTGAGCAGAGGACCGGGAGAGGAGGAGACAAAGAGAAGGAGAGGGGCGTCATCAGAAGCACAGCGTCGGCTCCCTCGTTTCCCTCCTTTCTGTGTCTCTGCACCGAGATGGGGGAAGGAGGGTGAGAGGCAGACAGGGGAGGTGTGGGTGGACAGCTCTCATCAGCTCCGATTTTCTGGATTCATTGGGGAGGGAAGAGAGAGTGGAGAATGCCAAGGGGTGTTCTGACTCTCCGGAGGAAGGGGTGAGCTTCAGCTTGGGCCTGCCCAACCTGCTGCCTGTCCAAGGCCTCCCAGCATGCCGAGGGCCAGCCTGGACCTAAAGCAGTGGGCCCTGAAACACAGCCAGCAGGGCTGCCCAAGACTGAGCCTGGACTCCAAAGGAAAGCAGAGAAGGGGGAGCCCCAGGGTGTCCCCCCAATGCCCAGCACACAGTAGGTGCCTTACTGGATGGCTGAGTACAAGAGGGTGCTCCCCCCAGCAGAACCGAAGCTCTTGGAGGGCAGGGATGGTTCTGGTTCTGTTCTGATGACATGGGAGCATTTACAGCACTCAGCAGGGGATGGGTCAGCCCCTTAGTGAATTCTCTCTGAAACAAACAGAAGGGTGGAGCTGGGCAAGGGGAAGCTGCTGATGGCCCTGCCCCCTCCTAGCTGGTGCTTGCTGACATTTACTAGCTCCTTTGCCTCAGTTTCTTTCTCTGTGATGAGCTGGAAAAGGAAATGGGAAACCACTCCAGCACCTCTGCCAAGAAAACCCCAAATGGGGTCAGGGAGCACCCTAGGGAGCACGAGGAGCCTCCTACAACCCTGGGAGGCAGGTGGGGCCAGGACCTTCGCTCCCATTTTACATCAGAGCCTTTCAAATGACTTTGCCCAGGCTCATGCCCTCAGAACGCAGGCCTCCATTTGGCTCAGTGCCTGGCACACAGTAGGTACTTAATAAATGCTTGCCCCGCCCCCCCCAGGTTCTAGGCTCTTTTTTCTTTTGTTTCTTTTTTAAGCCCTCACTGTCTGCTTTAGAATCCATATTGAGGGTCAGATCCACGACAGAGGAGAGGTGGGGCCAGGCTAACTGGGGCTAGGTGACTTGTCCTGGGCCACTAGGAAGTGTCCGAGGCCACACTGGAACCCAGGACCTCCTGTCTCCAGGCCTGCCTCTAGCCACTGAGCCACCCAGCGCCCCTCTTCTACCTTTTCTGGCAGCCAGAGTGGACCCTGAATGGGGCGTGCTATTCGAGGCCTGTGTACACAGTAGGGGCTTAATAAGTTTAATACTAAATAATACATTTAGGTTGAAGGAGGGGAGGGACCACGTCCAGACTCGGCTCTCCCTCTGTGGCAGCTTCTGCAGAGGGGGGGGGGGGGCTGCCGGTGAAGAGCCCGAGCCTGGAGGTAGGAAATGTGAGGAGGGGGTTATGGGAAAGGGAAGCCTGGCTCCAGCTCGGAGGAGGGTGGCCTCAGGGCCACCAAAGGGGTGGCTGGCACCATCAGCACTCTGCGGGCCAACTGACAGAAGAGTAAACGGAGGCACGAGGAACAGAGCCCAGGGCTTCTGGCTCCCCTTCACTCCCAGGCAAGCCCTTTCTCCTCCCCGGGGACTCAGTTTCCTCATCTGTGACTCAGCCAAGGTAATGCAGCCAGTGGGGGGCGGGGCACCGCCGCCTGCTCTGGATCCCTTGTTTTCTGGGGGAGCCCCGGCCCCGCGGCAGCAAGGTGCTGCCGGCTCCTTCCCTCTCCCCCCGCCCGGCTCTGCTCCTGGTTCCCTCCCGGAGGTCCAATCTGCCATCTTAGCTGGGCGGAGCGGCCCAGAGCGAGGGCGTGGGCCCCCACCCCCCCACCGGGCAGGGACACGGCTGCCGCTGCTTCTTGGGGTCCCCGCCTGTCCCGGGGAGTCCTGGGCCCGCGCGTGCGAGTGCGCGCCCCCCCCCGCCCCTCCCCATCAGCCATCAGGATGCTGGGATGCCGCTGCCTCGGAGCCGGCCCAGCACCGGAGTAGCCCGGCCAAGGCCGCGGCCGCCCCGCTACTGATCCCCACTGGCCTGCGCGCGCCAGCGCAGCCTCCCTCCCCGGCCTGGCTCAGCGCCTGCTCCTTGGGCTGGAGGGAGGGGGAGGGGGAGGGGGAGGAGAGGCAGCCAGGCAGCCAGGGGAGGGCTGCTTTTCCCTCCCTCCCTCCCCGCCTGCCTGCCTGCCTCTCTCCTTCCTTCCCTCTCTCCCTCCTTGCTGGCTTTCTCGCGCACACACAGACACGGCGCGGCGCGCACCCACACTGCCTCCAGCCCTCCATCTCTCCAGCCTTCCATCCTCGCGTCTCCCCGCTTCGCCTCGGGCCGGTGGCCATGGACCCCGGCAGCGGGCCACGCGCTGCCGCCCCCCGGGGCTCGCGCCCAGCGCTCCCCGGCCTCCTCTGAG
>NW_025384493.1:0-2398 GCF_016433145.1 Gracilinanus agilis
AGGAGGTCCTTGGCAACAGTATACCAAGGAAGAAAAGTCATCGGAGGATGGAGACGAGGTGCACTCATGGCTGGCCCAGAGGCTAAAAATAAACACAGAGCTGGACCATTTTATGAACCTGGAGAAGTGGGTGAATGGCAAACCCGGCTTGACAAAGTTAGAGAATCGAATCTTAAGGAAAATTAACAGTGACAAAGAAAATGAGCTGGCTGCCCAGAGAGCAGCTAAGATTGTTCCTTCTGAGACCATGGTAAGTAACTCCATTTTCCAGAGGAGATTTTGCTCACTCATTATATCATTTGATTCTCACAAGGAGAGTACAAAGAAAGGTAAGACAGGAATGATTATTTCCTTTTAAAACTAAGGCAGTGAGAATTTGTAAGCAGTGACCAGCTGGGTTCTAGAAGTCAAGAACAAGAGAACAAGTCTCCGGAACAAGGCCAGTGCCTTTGAACAATGCCCTCCTTCCAGAATATGCCTCTTTTTTTTTTTTTTAGTTTATTGTTTATTTTTATAAACCCCTTACCATTCACCTTAGAATCAATACTGTGTATTGGTTCCAAGGCAGAAGAGTGGTAAGGGCTAGGCAGTGGGGTTTAAATGACTTGCCCAGGGTCACACAGCTGGGAAGTATCTGAGGCCAGATCTGAACCCATCTGGACCTGACTCCCAATCCACTGAGCTACTCAGCTCCTTTTCAGTATATACGTCAAGGCTTCTATCAGTGGTGATAGGTGACTAGGGATAGCCTTGAAGCCTAGAAGAAACATAGTTCTTTTTTTATTTGGTCAGAAGAATACTTTCATTTTTTAATTTTATACCAACTACCATGAGGTAGCTTGGCATAGTGGAGGGAATACTGGGCTTAGCATAAGAATGTCCTGAGTTCAATTCCTGCCTTTGACATTTACTAGTTGAATTATATTGAGCTTCTTAAATTATTACTTTAAACTTCTCTTTACCTCAGGCAGTGCCCTAAGATTTAAATCATCATAATCTGATTTGGTGGAGGGAACTGCCCAGCCTGTATTTATACAAAACATTGCATTAAACAAGCTTTGATGATGAGCAAGATCTTGGAGATAGACTAGAGTAAGTGGGGGAGATAGAAAGGAGAGTCTGTGGATGGGAGAGAGTATCAGCAAAGACAGAGGAGCAAGAAGCTTACTCAGCTTGGCAAGTGTCAATGGGAGGGCTGCCCCACCAGCATCTCAGAAGTAGAAAAGTCAAATTATAAGCAGATCATGAAAGCCAGGCAGATTTCCTTATGGGCCCTGAGGCTTCCAGTTAGAACGAGAATTCAGAAATTCCCATGGATGTCCTCTCAGAGTCCTTGCTCAGTTCATCTCCGATATCGCCTAGTTAGAATGTCTTGTGGGTCAAGAGATACATTCCACTGGCCTTTGACTCTGAAAGAACAGCCTCTGTACCCAGAAGTCATTCATTCCTTTGTCTTTTCTTTCAATAGAAACCTGTCCGGCGTGTACGCAAATGTATTCCCTTAATCAGACTGCCTGAACCCCTGGCTCTGGAGATCCTATATAACCATCTTTTAAAACACAAGGTTAAAATCTTTGAATTGTTCGCCAAGGGAGATTGGGAACATCAGAAGATCTCCAGGGAAGAATTTGTTGATGGAATGAAAAGAGTAAGCCACTGTTGGGGGATTAGACACTAGTGTTCTAAAGGGTGAAAAATTAGCTCTGGGAACTGGGAAAAGGGAACGAACTTGCTGTGTCTGTACTGCGTCTAAGGGTTGAAGAAGTGTTTTGATGGGCTGAGAGTGTTTGAAGAAGAAGGAGGGCCTGGTTCCTTTAAGAAAGAAGGAATTAATTGAAGATATCTGAGTTAGTCAGAAAACAAATCTTTATTTAATATTTTATTGTGTGTCTGCATTGCTGAACATTGGGGTACAAAGAAGGACAAAAACAGAGTTTTTACCCTCAAAGAGAACATATTCTAATGAGGGGGCGAACATGCAAACAATTTATAAAAAACATACAGACCTAATATGCGCATACACATACAATGTGTGTATACTACATATATACTATATAGAGGCGTGTACATAAACCATATATATTATAGATAAGCATGTATAGATACTATACGTAGTTACACTATATGTAGATGTATATATCTATGCTATCTATAGATGTATATATGTACTATATATATTTATACTTTACATGGATTATATATATGCCATATATTTATACCATACAGAGATGTATAGTATACTATATATGTAGATATGTGTTATATATTTATGCTATATTGTAGGTGTGTATTTACTATACATATTTATACTATATAGAGATGTGTATATATATATATATACACTACAAATTTATATTATATATATACTATATATTTATACTATACTGAGGTATATAGC
>NW_025384494.1:0-7362 GCF_016433145.1 Gracilinanus agilis
AAGGAAGGAAGGAAGGAAAAGAAAAAAATTGGTAAGATTTGTATAGATAAAGTCAAGTGAGCAGACCAAGGACAGATTTAACAGTAACAATATTATTAAGATGTTTGGCTTTGAAAGATTTGTAACTCTAGGCAGTACAATGACCAACCATAATTCCAAAGGACTCATGAGGAAACATTCTATCTATCCAGACAGAGAACCAATGGACTTTAGAATGCAGATGGAAGCATATTTTCTTCTCTTTTTCAAATGCTTTTTTTGAGGGGAGGGAGTGGGAGTGGGGAGAACATGACCAATGCAGAAATTTATTTCCTATGTCTATATATATTCATAATGAGTTTTGTTTTTCTTGCACGCTTAACAGGAGGGAGAGCAGGAGAAGAGAGGGAGTATATCAAACTGAAATGAAAATAAATTTTAATTTGAAGTTTTAAAAAAATGTATTGATGTGCCTGCCTTTCCACAAGTACTTCAACACTGATTATTCCTATCTTTTATTATCTTTTCTAATTTTGTGAGTGTGAGGTAAAAACTGAGGGCTGTTTTGATTTGCTTTCTTCTTTTTTGTATTTGTGATTTGGAGCAATCTTTTCACGATTGTTTATAGTCTTCAATTCTTCTTTTAAAAATTGATAAGTATTATCTATCCTTTGACTAATCATCCATTGGGAATAGTTTTTAATATATTTATATTATTTTCCTTTTCCTTTTAGATATCAGACCCTTATTACAAATATCTGATGCAAACTTCCTCCCATTCCCACCCCTCCTCAGGCTTCTTACTCAAGTTTCATTGATTTTGTTATTGTGAAAACTTTTCAATTTTATGTAATTGAAATTACTTCTGTTATCTTTTATAATTGCCTCTATCCCTTGTTTGGTTTAGAACAGTCCCATTAGCCAGAGTTGTGAAAGATGATCTGATTCTTTTCTAGTTCTTTTTTTTCAAAATAGTTTATATTCTAATAGAATAGTCTATTCATGCTATGTCTCAATATTTAGGTCACAGATCTATTTTGAGTAATGTAATGTAATAATATAATATAAGTAATATAATGAGTATATGGTAAAGATGTTGTTAAAATTTCCACCTGACCCCTATCTAGTTTCCCTAAGAGTTCTTGTCAAGGATTTCTATCTTAATTAATTTATGTTTTCAATTTTATAGAACACTAACTTATTTCAATTGGTTTTGATTCTTCTTATTTAAGTCTGTCTCACTGATCTCTTCTATTTTCCAGTCAGTATCTAAAAGCTATAATGGTACTGCTTTATTGTATTGTTTGAACTCTGGATATGCTATTGACTATTCCTAATTTTAAATAACTATTTCCCTCGGGATTCTAGACCTATTGTTTCTTTGAATATGTTTTATTTTTCCTAGTTGTATAAAGTATTCCTTTAGTAGTTTGACTGGTATAGCTTTAATTCTATAAAATTATTTAAATAATATAATTTACATCATTGTCATGGCTCAGCAATGAGTACTCTCAATTAAGTCATTCCTTATTTCTTCAAGAAATGTTTTTTAATCATAGCTATACAAGTCTTGAGGATATAAGAGTATGCTGACTCCCAAAAATTTTATGCACTTTGTAGTATTTTGAATAAAATTTCTCCTATTATTTCCTCCTGAATTTTGTAATTGCTATTATGGTGACTACAGATTCTTGGAGTCCTTATGCCAATTCCTATTCCCACTGACAATTTAGATCCCCAGAGCAAGATGGCTATCTGAGAGGAGGAGAAATTTTTCTAACACTGTCAGCTTGAGTCCCTATTCTGGGAGGTTCTCTCTAATGACAGTCACAGTATCTCTCCATATCATTAACACCATTGATTAGAGTCCTACTATCAGTTTAAATAATGAATATCAATTAACTTTTATAAAGGACTATTTCCTGAAAAGATGTAACAGCAGCAAGCTTTAAAAAAAATTTTTTTTTAAAGTGCCAGGTCAGAAAAACTTTCTCTCCTCTACCACCTTATTATATAGGGAGTGGGCTCAAACTTAAGGCACTTGCTAAAAAAGTATTTGCCCTTACTAAGGGGTATTTTTATTTTTTATTTTTTCCAATTAATTAATTAATTAAGAATAGTTTTCCATGGTTACATGATTCATATTCTTTCCCTCTCCTCTTCCCTCCCCCCCTCCCAGAGCTAACATGCAATTCAACTGGGTTTTACATGTTATTGATCAAGACCTATTTCCATATTATTAATATTTGCAATAGAGTGATTGTTTAAAGTCTACTTCCCCGATCCTATCCCAAAGGGTATTTTTAAATGTAGCAAAGGCCCTAGATTAATCATTCCCTTGCTGGAAGATGTCATTTGGCTACTGAGCTGATCCACTCCTAAGCTGGATCAAGAAAGTTGCTCTTCAGAGTTGTACTTGCTTACCAGGCTTGGCTACTGGCTACTGGCAAGCTCTGGTATGGACTCCAGTAATCGGACATCTGTGTCTCCAACATATTGAATGAAGATCATAATCCCTGGTGCCAAAAGAAAGAAGACACAAACAAGAAGTGGCCCCCTCCTCAATCATAAGCTAGCCCAGAAGGCCATACACTCAAGGGCCAGCAAGGGTGTGGATGGGGAAAGGGTATACCCTTCTAGTGGCCTTCTGGGGATCACAATCCTGTTCTTACACCATCAGGGAGGAAAGTGAATGAGATTCTCTACTTGGACCTTTTGTGTGCATTCTCATTCTAGTTCAGAAGCAAACAAAAGCCATTTAATCAGTGAACAAGAAATAGCTACTAAACATCTGTTCATGCTCTGAAATAGAGAGCTGATCCTCCCACATTCCATGTCATCACACACTTCCAGAAGACAGATCCCTAAACATCTCCTTGGATTTTCTGTCTCCCATTACACAATGTAGAAATGCTACTGGCTTCTATGGGTCTACTTTGTATCATTTACCAATTTCTACTCTGACATGTCACTGGCTCTGCCAGCAGAGCTCAAACTCTGACAGATCATACCATGCTAGAAAGGCTTCAAGGCTGGCCCCAATCACAGATTAATTCTGTATTCTGAGCACTATTTTGGACAAACTCATGGAGATACACATCATCAATTAGCTAATCATCTAATATTAATTTTTATAACATGGTAACTCATGAAACAAAGAAAAAAATTTCTTCAACCTGTCTGGTTCCCTTCTGTTTCTCCAATGGAAGGGGCTGGATGGTATAAAAGAGTTCAAAACTAAGAATCAGTTTTTACAACATCATCGAGCTTAAATTTGACTGTTGGTATTTTAAATGTCAGATCTTTGCCCAGTGACCAGCAAATGGGCCTATTGCTAGAGAAATTGAATCATATCAGTCCTGACATTCTTACTACAAATGGAACCAGAAGAAAACAAGTAGAAAGATAGCTCACAGGTACTCCTCGAAGAGACAAAGAAAGGAATTTAGGAATAACAGACTACAGATTCATGAAGGCTAGGATTAGAATTTGCAGAAAAAGAAACAAAATGAAACAAGAAGAAGGTATAATAATTAGAAAAATATGGCACGTTATTAAATGGATTTAGCCCTAAACTAGTAAGTGCTATTGAGTTAATTATTTAAACGGGTTATTAAATTTTTTTAATGGGAAATAGATAAGAGAAGCAACTCCAGTACCAACACACTATAACAATTTCATCCAGATGTTAAACTAAGATAAGTTAATTGACATATGAAGTCTAAAAGAGCCCAGAAAACAAACTTAGTCAGCAAAAATATGACTTTATTTCCATGTGGAGAGAGATGACTGCCAAGATGAACAGCAGGTTAGAATAGAAGTTCTTCAGCAAAATCTTATAAAGAAAGATAGTGGATAATTATGAGAGGTATTATTTTATAAAGCAGAAAGAAGCAATGGACAGTAAAGCTAGTTTAGAGAAATCCTGACAAGATCTCCAACTAAGCAAAGTCATTCCAAAAATATTCATGCATAAAAATGGAAGGATGACTACAACAGAAGAAAAATAGAAAATATTTGCAAAATTCATTTCAGCATCAAGAATAGTGGAACCATCACACTTGGACTCTAATATCACAATTCTTGAGGAGGTAGAACCGGCATGAAAGAGTAAAAAAAAAGGAAAAGCAGCCAAGTTAAGTCAAGTAAATATTGAAGAGATCTGAGGAAGAGAAATAATTGTGAGGGCATTAAAGAACCAATATTTAAGGGTGGAAAGTGAAAGTATGAAGAATTGTGTGTGGGGGGAACCCTCAGACTTTTTTTTAAAACCCTTACCTTCCATCTTGGAATCAATACTGTATATTGGTTCCAAGGCAGAAGAGTGGTAAGGGCTAGGCAATGGAGGTTAAGTGACTTGCTCAGGGTCACACAGTTGGGAAGTGTCTGAGGCCAGATTTGAACCTAGGACCTCCCATCTCTAGGTCTGGCTCTCAATCCACTGAGCTACCCTGCTGCCACCCCTTCAGACTTTCTTAATTAAAAAAAAAAGTGACTAAGATTATAAATAATTACTAATTAATATTACTATTTATCTGTACAAACTTGTAAAGAGAGTCATCCCTATGTAAATGGAGGACATTCTTAATGAAAGCATTAGTAGTGAACAAATGAACTTTTCAGTAATGTATGATGTTATTTCCTATCTCAAAAGTAAATGAATGATATAGAATATAAAATGCTGATGTGCTTATTATTTGTCTCTCATCCATGTATTAAGGTAATTTAAGATTCCTTGGAAGATGTAAAGGTGTTATTTTAATATATATAAAATATATGTGATATGATAGTTATATAATAATATGAAATAATATGTTATATAATAAATATCAGGTGAGGCATAAAATAGGGAGATGTATGCTTACTAAAGGTATTCACCACTGTGATGGAGGCATCCAGTAGAGAATCCAGAAGAAGCAATACTTTCCTGCAAATGATGAGATCTTTCAAATACTCCTGTTTGTGTAAAATATTGTGCTGGTTACATACATCAAGCCCCATGATGCTACAGAGACTTCTGGAAGAGATGTGTAATCATTCATGGGAGTTTGGCCTGATCCTTCACACAGGAAAGGTCAAATAGACGAAGAATGTTTATTGTCCAGATTTCAAGTATTTGGATAGAAACTCTGTAGAACTTGTCCAACAGTATGTCTACTGGGGGACTGACCATGCAGATGGACAGTGAGCTAGGCTTAGAGTTGAAAAGTAGGACGAGAACAAAACGGATTGCTATTGGAATGTAAAAATTGCAAACCTTTTTTTAATTGACCCCAAATTCCCTATGAAAGTAGCTTGCCTTTTCTTTCTTTTAGACTCTTAAGACTTTAGACTTTAATTCTAAATATCAATTCTAAGGCAGAAGAGTGATAAGGACTAGGCAATTTGGGTTAAGTAACTTGCCCAGGGTCACTGAGCTGGGAAGTATCTGAGGCTAGATTTGAACCCAAGACTTCTCTTCTCTAGGCCTGGCTCTCTTGTAGCCATCCAGCTACATCAAAACCTACCTTTCCAATGCTAACATTTTCCTGGTGTGCCGAATGGTCACAAGATATGAAACCTCCTAGCCTTCAAAGACCTAAATGTGAATATCACACAGAGGGTAATGGAGGATAAGCATGCTGGGTTTGAGTTTGAGCTATAACATACAAATAATGCAGAGCTCCAAAGAAGATCAGGAATAAAGTGTGTTATTTGAAATTTTGGGGGTTTATTTGAGCTTTTAAATATTTAGATATATGACAAACTTCCTGTGGATGTTTAGGGGACTTGGAAACTACATTTCCCATGATTCAACAGGTTTCCAGTCTTATGTGATGATGTAAGCCAATGTAAGGTGTAGCTTAAATAGAGAGTACTTGATTGGAGGCGGGCTCTTTGGTATGAGGGAGCCATGTGGGAGAAGGTATGGCGGGGAATTTGAATTAGATCTTAGCAGGCATATGGTCATCTTATATTTTGCCAACATGGCTTTAATTAAAATATTAATGCTTCTTATAATATCCATCTATATCATTTTAAATTATAATAAAAGGATATCAGGAAAGAATAAGTATATAATCAGAAGAGAAGATCGGTTGGTTATGTGGCAAGTTCAAGAGATGATGGGTGGACAGCAATAGTACTCATGGACAAGGATGTCCGGAGAAATCTAGTCTACAGTAGGTTGGGTGGGATGTCCATCCCAATCTTTTGGGAGAATGCAGACAAGAGTTCTACAGGATAGGCACATATGAATGGTTTCAGATCTATATTACTGAAGGAACCTACAAAATCAATGAGATTGCAGATATATCTGAGCATAGGAGAGTTTGTTGGTATCCTGTAAAGAAGCCTTGTTGAGGACAAATAGGTGGCTCTGTGAATTGAAAGCTAAGCCTAGAGATAGGAGGTCCTGGGTTCAAATCTAATGTCAGTTACTTCCTAGCTACATGATCCTGGGTAAGTCATTTAATCCCTATTGCCTAGCTCTTACCACTCTTCTGCCTTGCAACCAATAAACAGTATTGATTCTAAGATGAAAGGTAAAGGTTTAAAAATAAAGTTGTTATTTTTTTTAAGCTACAAGGAAGTGCCTTAGGGATTTTGGTTTGACTGTGAACTATTTCACATTTTTACCAGTGACTGGATAAAGATACAAGGGCATTTTTATTTGGCTTTCAAGTGACATTAATCTAGGTAGGAAAGCTAATATACTGGATGAAAAATCAGCAGCATCTAATAAAATCTGGACAGGCTAGAACATTGGGCAGAATTTAATAAGATGAACTATATAGGGTGACAAATTGAGAGTGGAAAGAGAAGTTTTGCATCTTAGAAAAAGAGCTAGAAAAAACTTCAAAGAACATATATTCTAAACCCCTCATTTTACAAGTGAGCAAACTGAGGTCCAAGAAAGCTAAGTGACTTGCCAAGGTTACATAGGTGATGAGTGTCAGAGGTGGAATTTGAACTTGGGTTCTTTGATTCCAGAATCTATGCTCTTTCTACTGTGCCATGCTATTTCATTCATCAGGAATAAATGTAAAGTTCTATATTGGAGTTCCAAAAATCTGTTTTAGAGGTACAGGATGGAGGAAGTCTAGAGAGACAGCAATTTGGCTGAAAACTTTGGGGGGAGGTTAGTGGGATGCATGTTCCATATGTTTCAGCAATGCTAGAATTGCAGTGGTAAGACAGTAGAGGTTTATGGGGATACAGTTCCACTAGGTGGGGCTAAGAAGCTTGTGCTCTGACTCCAGAGAGGTCTAAGGCAGGGGTCTGGAAACTTTTTTGTGTTCCATGGATCCCTTTGGCAGCTTAATGGAGCCTATGGACTCCTTTCCAGAATAATCTTTTAAAATATAAACAAATAAATCAATATATATATATAATGTTTTATAT
>NW_025384495.1:0-6014 GCF_016433145.1 Gracilinanus agilis
CTCTCTCTCTCTCTCTCTCTCACTCTCTCTCTCTCTCTCCCTTTCCACCCCCCCCTCTCTCCCTCTCCCTCTCCCCATTCCCCATTCTTCCCTCTCTCTCTCCCTCTCTTGTTTCCTAAATGTATATGTACACATATATTTTATTTATGCATATATATATGTGTTCAAATATATATCCACACATATTCACACAGAAAAACATTTCCATATAATATATGCATTTCTTTCCCTCAAATTTACTAATTCTCTTCTCTGTTCATCTGCTTCCTTGCCCTAACAAGTCCCACAATCATATGCTAGCCCTTCCTGAATGCATTTTGATTTTTCTGGCAGCAAGCACAATGAACGCTTTGGGATAGGCAGATTCCATTGCAAAGGAAACAAAACTGTGAGGAATGCATCGTTCTTTCCCATTAGTTCTCATTGTCTGATTTGTTTTAAACCCTTGGCTTACTGAATAGTCCTTCATTTCAAACCTGCAGGATGGCATTCAAAGATTAATTAGAAAATAGGCTTGGTTCCATCCTAACCCATATCCAAACTCAAAATAATCCTACCTAAAACTCTTATAATTATACTGCTGTTTAGCATGCCCCACCAAGATTTGCCTTATTAATAAAATTCTATATTTCATATATTGTTTTTTACATTGTTATGTGTTTTTTAAAAATTCAAAATGTGAATGTTTCATACTCCTGTCTGCTCTAGCCACAGTCTGTTCCAACAACATGGCAGATTTTCAGACAGCTTGGCTAAAAATCTGAACAAAGATAGCATTAGCAGCAAATTGCTATTAAACAAAACCAACATAGCAAGGGTAAGGCATCGCCAGCTTGGTCTGTGACACATGCTTTTAAAAGAAGCAGTATAACAAGCTCTTGGGCTCTAAAATGCAAACCCATTTAAAGCTGAGAAATTCTCATATCACCATATTTTTAAAAATCTAAATTATAAATGTTTTGCTCTATTATGGTTAGACCTTGGAATAAGAACCATTTAAAGTCTTCTTGCTGAGTAGCACACACACACACACACACACACACACACACACACACACACCAAAAAACAGACTAATTTAGTTTAGTTACTCAATGGATAGAGTGCTGGACCATAAGTCAGAAAAGCCTGAGTTGAAATCTGCTTCTAGAAACTTACTAGCTGTGTTAACTTGAGCATGTCACTTAGCCTCTGTTTCCCTCAGGTTCCTTAACTATGAAATGAGTATAATAATAGAAACAACCTTGTAGAATTGTGACGATCAAATGAGATAATATTTATAGAGTGCTCAGCAGAGTCACTGGCATACAGTAGCTACTTATAAGTGCTTATTTCTTCTAGTCATTAATAATAAAACTAATTACATTTCCCCAGAACTTATTACATATCCCAAAAGCTCAAGAAGGATATGTAAATAATGGAATAAGAAATAAATGACAATTTTCTATTTTACAAATAATTTAATGAGTAGATTGTAAAGAGGGACCTTTATCTTTTTTTAAAGCTAGTATTCCTCTTTTAAATTTCAGTTCAGCAAATTATTTCTGTAAAAAATATGCAAAATACTAATGTGGAAGAAAAGGTCAGAAGAATAAATGCACATCAGAGGTCTGTAAAGTTCAAGACAGTCTGATTAGGAAACTTAATGCTTATTGGAACAAAGTAAAAATAACAACTGTAGAACAGGTATATCTTAAAGTATGTGGTCCTGTTTGACACCAACTTTTAAAGCATCTAACAGAAATAGTCTCCCTTTTTTTGCATTAAAATAAAATGTTCACACCAATAGCCCACTGTTCCAAACTATGCAGTTTTATAGTACTCTGAATATATAGTGTTAAACCTTCAGGAAAATACCCTAGTAATGGCTGCAATTGACTTTTATTTGGATCTCATTATGCCCATTTACAAACAATGAGAGAATCTTTCCCTTCCACTATCTCTGTAATCATTTTATCCTTATTGAAGATTGATTTTCTCCAGAATTTAATCAACTTCTACTCCTAAAGAATAATATGGAACTGAGAGAGCCCACTTTATATGGACACTATAGAGAGTTATGCAAAGTCATTCTAGTCTTGCTGCTGTCCATATAAGAATTCTTTTCACTGCAAACTGGAAAAAATATGCAAAAGAGAAATGCAACCTAGGCTTCAAACAGGATAGAGGGGTGAAGAAAAAGCAAGAAACAAAGACAGGAAAAGTTGACACTAGAAAGTTGGGAAAAGGTACAATAGAAAAAAAGGGAGGGAAGAAATATGGAAATTTGTGTTGGAGTCTAAATACAAATTGAAGAATACCATTCTTCATTTTATTTCCTTTATGAGTTTTTCTCTAGTGAAAGTAATATGTTCTTGGTTTTACAACATGATAGACATTGAAATAAGTATTGTATGATAACACACAGATGATCTATATCATAAAATCTGCCATGTCTTGGATTCTGGAAGACTGGAAGGGAACGAGATAGTCTGGATCACAAAATGTCAGAAAATGATTATTAAAATTGTTTCAACATATAATCTGGAAAAATTAAATTAAAAAAGGAACAAATGTTGTTAAACATAATCGAAAATTTTGACAAGGATAATAGTAGTCAAATGAGAATATTTGAAAGAGTAAGATTCCAGCTGATTAAATTAACTCTTAACTGGTTAGGGTTTGTGATAAGGAAACTTATTCTGTATCATTAAAAAAATAAGTCTATGCACTCTAGAAAATTTGAAGGAGAATTTTGATTTCAGAATGTAGACTTTCTTAAGTACTTATGTAGAAGAATCCATTTTTATCTGTTTCAATTGTGTTCCATTGGGATGAAAGGAGTTTTTTTGGGGAAAAAATGATCCATAGAGTTTTAATTTACTGGAAGCTCAAAATGAGTCAAGAATCAAGATGCCACAGACAAGAATGCTATGATAGTGTTGGGCTTCATTAAGGGAAGAATAGCATCCACTTGCTGTAATTTTTCACCAGTTTGATGTTTCCCCTCTAAACTTGCTTACATTGGTTTTCTTTGTGCAAAACCTTTTCAATTTATGGTGGTAAAAATGATCTATTTTACATCTCAGAATGTTCTCTACATCTTGTTTAGATATATGTTTTTCCTTTATTCATAAATTTGACAAGCAAACTATTCCCTGCTCCTCTAATTTGGTTATGGTTCTCCTCTTTATTTCTACACCATATATGCATTTTGACTTTATTCTGACATATGGCATGGTATGTTGTTCTGTGTCTAGGTTCTACATAGAGTTTTCCCAGTAGGTTTTGTCGAATAGTGAGCTCTTCCAAAATAAATCCAATTTTCTTAAACGTTTTATATTATAAATCTCTTTGAAAATTTTGTGAAACCTATGGACCCCTTCTCAGTACATTTTAAATGCTTATAAATAAAATACATATGTTTATCAAAAAAAATAATTATATTGAAAGGTATATGTGTGTATGCATGTGCTCACTGGAATCTTGAGTTACTTTAAGCTTGTCATATGTGTGTGGAAAAGGCTTATTCCTTCTCCTTTAGGACTTGTGTACTCAAGAGTCACCGTTTTGGTCAATTTTGAATTTTCATCCAGTTTGGGACATTGGTGATAGTGTACCAGTAATCAGAAGTTCAAGTTACCTGGAGGCTAAGAGCCCAAACTAGATGTTGCTGCCAGGCCACCAGAGAAGCCAGGATGCTGTGATGAGCCCAGTGTTTGGATTTGAAACTTCATGGTGTTTTAAATAGGAATGGCCGGGAATGTTAATATAGGAATATTAAAGGAGGAGAGGGAATTAAATATAGTACCTTTCACTGCTTGTAATAGGTCAGGCAGGTGCCTAATAGTTTGTGGCTACTGAAGCTTGTGTAACTGTTTTGGGCCTACGCAAGGATAACTGCTAGAGACAGATGTAAAAAAAAAAAAAAAAAAAAAAAAAAAAAAAACAACCCTCTATTTAATAAATATTGGAAAAGGTTTAATGAAAGGTAAGGAAAGATAATGAAGGTTGAGGATTAGCATTGACTCCCTAGTCTTAAAGGGGTCTAAGCTTTTTCCCATACCACTAGCCTGCAAAAGGCTTGCTTCCTACTCAAGGAACTCGAGCCTCCTTAAAACCCTCCTTAAAACTAGCACTAATTACCTGGGGTCTATACTAAATAAGCTATGCTAATTACTAATCATCTCAGTTATTTAAGTAAGTTTACTGTCTCCTTAGATCTCTTTCAGCTTTAAATCAGTTCAGTTATTCACTCTCTCTGCCCACTGCCAGCCCTCCCTGGCCTAGCTAGGCTTTTCGGCCTAAGTAGGCCACAAAATGGCTTGTCCCTCTCAGCAGCCACACAAACAGAAAACAGTTTCTCTCTTTCTCTTTTCTGTTGATTTCCCCAACAAACTTATTCCAAATACTCTAATCTGTTCTTCTTCTACACTTGTCACTGGGTTTTTTCAGTGTTCCAAGGAACAGAAACACCAGCCACATCCTAGGGGGAAAAAAAATTCAAGGAGTCCATTGGCAGTTGGAAAAAAAAATAATTGACTCAGGATACCCAGAATTTCAACAGGCCCCCTTCACAAGATTCTGTCTGACCTGAAAGAAACTTTATCCACTATTCTTTGCCCTGTCCTTAGCTGCTAAGACCCCAATTTCTCCAAATGGTCCCCATTAGCACTATGGCTTAATTAATCCTTATAATGGCCTAAATCATATAGTTACTAAAGACTGGTAAATTAGTCCTTCCCTCAGCAGAGTCTCAGGAATTATGAGGAATTATGTCCCTGAGATATTTTAGAGTGATGTTTGTTATTGTTATACCTTTGAAGTAAATATTTTTGTAAAAGTTAATCTATTAAGTGACTCAATGGAACTGGGGGTCAGGGTAGTCCCTAAAATTGGAGGAACAAGATTAGTGGGAGCTTGAGCCAATGGAAGAGAGACTGAACACTCCCAATTCCCTTGAGGAGATGGGAGAACACTGGAAGGCAGGCAGAATGCTCTAATCTACAGGCTGTAGAGTGGAATGTAATGTTACACATATTAATTCAAAAAACTGAGATTTTTTTTTTATAATTTCCCATTATTTCTAATTATAAAATGTTTTCCTTACAATTACCATCGACATAGTACAAGTACTAACCTCTCCCATTTTACATATTTGAAAACTCATATTTGAGAAAGCTTATTTTCTCCAAACCCCAGAGCTAGAAAATTTTGAAGCTAAGATACAAATCCATGTCTTCTGATTCCACATTTAATAATTTTCTCACTACGTCATGTTTTCTCATACTGTATAACACATGTTTACTATATATAACATGTATATATAATATCTATATCTATATAAATCCTTACATTCTGCCTTGGAATCAATACAATAAAAAGTATTGATTCCAAGGCAGAAGAGCAGTAAGGACTAGGCAATGGGGATTAACTGACTTGCCCAGGGTCACACAGCTGGGAAGTGTCTGAGGCCAGATTTGAACCTAGGAAGTCCCATCTCTAGGCCTGGCTCTCAATCTTCTCAGCTACCCAGCTTCCCCTGCATAATATTTTTGACTGCTTTCTCAAACATTCTTCTAGAATATCTGCTTCCAATAATGTTACCCAAAAATAGAAGTCAGGAAATGACAATTTGCTACTCTCCATCACATTTCACTAGCTATTTTCATGATATGGTGTATATATGTCATCAAAAAACAAACAAAAAAAATATCTTCTGTAGGAAGGATTTTTTAGCACTGACTCCTTGATTTCTTATTCTTCTATATATTCCAAGACAAAAGTGTATCTATGTTTTTGTTTAATATTAAAACATTATTCAGCATCCTATCCTGAGTGGAAGAGAATCTGGAAAGAAAGAAGAAAGAAAGGAAAGAAGGAAGGAGTTAAAAAGAGGACAGTGGATGGGAAGGAGGAAAGAAGTAAAAGGAGAAAAGACAAAAGAAGAAAGAAAACAGGCAGGAAAGTACAGTGGATGGTAGAGAATAAAAGAGGAAGGGAGGGAAGGAAGGAAAGAAGAAAGGTAGAAAGAAAGG
>NW_025384496.1:0-6953 GCF_016433145.1 Gracilinanus agilis
GATTAAAACAAAATTTTAAAAATTAAAAAAGAAAATGAATAAAATTAAAAAAAATTCTAAATCTAAATTTTTATCCATTTAAAAAAAATATAGCTCTCCAATAAAACCCAACTTTGCATTAAAGTAGAATTAAGGGGGCAGCTAGGTGGTGCAGAAGATAAAGAGGCAGGTCTAGAGACAAGAGATCCTCAGTTCAAATCTGGATTTGACACTTTTTAGCTGTGTGACCCCAGGCAAGTTACTTACTCTTCTGCCTTTGGAACCAATACACAATTATTGCTTTGAAGACAAAAGGTAAGGGTTTAAAAAAAAAGTACAGCTAGGTTAGTCCAACAGAATAGCCACATTTGATATTTTATGTCTCATTCCATACTTGTAAGCTCACCACCTTTTTATGGAAATTCTTCATTTTATAGGTAAAGGAAATTGATGCCTAGAGAGGAAAAATGACTTGTTGATGATCACACGGAGTGAGGATGCAAATGAGGCCAATGAATAGAATGCTGGATTTGAAGTCAGACATTCTGGGTTCAAATCTAGGTTTTCTGCTATCTCTTTGACCTTGAGTAATGAGGAAAACTCCCCGTCCTACAAAGGAAGTGAAGTGAAGACCCCAAGATCCTAGCCTCTGCTCTTCAGCTTTATCTCTGTTCAAGTATTCAGGCATATACAGATACTTCCTGTTTCTCCTACAGCCTCAAAAGTCAACAATAAACTTGTTGCCCATGAACAGCTTCATTCCATTAGCTTCTCTCCCTTCCCAAGAGCACTACTGATAACTCTGTCTTGGGAACTGGCCGGCTGGCCACTTAGAACCCCAACCCTGCCCGCTCTGCCTCTGGGCAGTGCATTTTTGGAAAGGGTTGAATTCAAGAGAGGGACTTTCTAGGGAGATTAGAGGGAAGGTGGTGAGGCTGGGGAGAAGCTAAGGAAGGAGATGTGTCCCATTCTCCTGCTTCTTTGCCCAGCTCCTGCCAGTCATCCCAGCTGAGAAGCAAAGAATGGTCATTGTAGCCTCATAAAGCAGGGTCTGATTTCTGCCACCCCCCCAAATGAGCAAGTTGCTCATATCTCTTAGCCTTGGTTTCCTAATTTGTAATGAGGAGGCGGCTGGACCTCCAAGGTCCCTTTCAGCTATAAATATAAGAGTCTCTAATCTTATGAAATCTAGCACTAATTTAATAACAATTCATTACGAGCCTATTATGTACAAGACATGATTCTGGTGGTTGAGAATTCAAAGATGCAACAGGACAGAGGAGAGACATGTGGGATGGCGGAGAAATAGATGGGTTAGATGGCCTTGAAGGACATTTCCAGCTCTAGAGCTGTGAGCCCAATTGTGATCCTGGACATTGCTTCACTTACCTGGCCTCAGTTTTCTCATCTGTGAAATAAGGAAGAGGAATAAAATGGCCCCTGAAATTTCTTCCAGCTCTAAATCTAGGATTCTAACATCTCCCCTTGATCCCCATTTCCTCACCTGTACAATAAGAGGGCAATTAGGGGGCTCCATAGTGCACTGAGAGCTCAGCCTAGAGTCAGGAAGACTCATTTCCCTGAGTTCAAATCTTGCTTGAGACACTTACTAGCCCTGTGACCCTGAACAAGTCACTTCACCCTGTTTGCCTCAGTTTCCTCATCTGTAAAATGAGCTGAAAAAGGAAATGAGAAACTAGCTGTGTGTGACTCTGAATATTCACTTAACCCTGTCTGCTTCAGTTTCCTCATCTATAAAATAAGTTGGAAAAGGAAATGCAAACTAGCTGTGTGACCCTGAACAAGTCATTTAATTCTGTTTGCCTCAGTTTCCTTATCTGTAAAATGAGCTGGAGAAGAAAATGACAAACTACCTGTGTGTGACTTTGAATAAGACATTTAACCCTGTCTGCTTCAGTTTCCTCATCTGTAAAATAAGTTGGAAAAGGAAATGGCAAACTAGCTGTGTGTGACTCTGAATAAGACACTTAACCCTGTTTGCCTCAGTTTCCCCATCTGTAAAATGATCTGGAGAAGGAAATGGCAAATTATCTGTGACCCTAAATAAGTCACTCAACTATGTCTGCCTTGGTTTCTTCATCTATAAAATGAACTAGAGAAAAGAAATGGCAAACTAGCTGTGTAACCCTGAACAAAGTCACTCAACCCTGCTGGCCTCAGTTTCCCCATCTGTAAAATGAGCTGGAGAAGGGAATGGTAAACCAGTTCAAGATCTCTGTCCCTAAACTTCAAAGAATTAGACACAACTGAAAATGACTCAACAATGACAACACAAAAAGGGGATGGGACTAGATGGCCTCTGAGGCCCCTTCCCACTCCAGATCTACTTTGCTTTGACCACGCTGGGCCTCAGTTTCCTCATCTGTGCACTAGGCAGACTAGCCTGGACGGCCTCTGGGGTAGCTTCCTGCTCTGGATCTGCAGAGACAAAGAGTGACTCAGTTCCTGCCATGGCCCCAAGGACTCACAGAGGTTGGATGAGGGCAGGACGAGAAGGGGGGGCTGCTCGTCAGCTGCTTCAGCAGGCTGCCTCCTCCACGATGTAGGGGGTTTCACACCCTCTAGCAGCCGGTGCAAAGGCATTTTCAGAAAGTGAGGAAAGTGACATAGAAATCTTATGTTTCCCGAGAACGATTCCTCTTCCTTGGCCACATGGTCCCGTTTCCACAGACAAGTGTGGCAGACGTCTAAACGCCCACCTTCAGAAGTTGGGACTTGGCTGGACTCCCCAGCACCCAGTAGCCTGGAGCTGTTGCTCGGCTCCTCTCCTTCCTTCCCATCTGTTCCCAGCCTCAGCTGAATTGGGGTCAGGAAGTTCTTGGGCTGAACTCTGGGTCCAGCCTTAATCAAGAATCAATAACCAATCCATGAACATTGATGAAGCACCCACTGTGGGCCTGGCATTTTCTTTGCATTTCATCATTAAGTCACAAAACATATTAATGTCTCTTTCCCCAGGGACAGCCCATGAGCATCCTTTGTAGCCTCAAAGTGCTGACAAGATCCCAGCAGATGAATGAGCTCTCAGGTAAAGGGATGCTCTGTGCCAGGAGGCTGGGAGACTGTCTCAGGCTCTGTCTTTTTCTTTATGAGCATTGCTAATATTTAGGAAGAGCTTCCAAAGTGCCAGGCACTGTGCTGTCCCAGGGCTCCCTCAGGGCACAGGGGATGCTCTGGCTGAAAGGAGATAGGATGTTCTGAGAGCCGGCAGGCTCCATTTGCAGATGACCCCAAACCTGAAGAGACAGCTTATTTCACTGAAGAGTCCAGACCTCCCTGACCCCCAATCTTGGCAGTCTGGAACAGAGGTCAGAAAATTTGCCATGGAAACATTCTGATCTGAATGCAGCCTACAGCAGGGAAGATCTGAGGAGGGCAGTGGGTAGTGGGACTGCCACCTCTCTGTTCCTGAAAGCTCTACCCTTCATCTTGTAGCCCAGGTCTGCTCTCGCTTTTCTGGCTGTCATACTGCACTGATGGCACATATTAAGCTTGCCGTCTGCTAAGCCCCCCTTCCCCTTGATATTTCTTAAACAAACAAACTTCATCTTCATCTTGAGCTGAGGAAGTTGCTTTATTATTATAGTTTATTGAATCATTTTCAGTCATGTCTGACTCTTGGTGGCCCCATTCGAGGTTTTCTTGGTAGAGATACAGGACTGGTTTTCCATTTCCTTCAACTCATTTTACAAACGAGGAAATTGAGGCCAACACAGGGTTACCCAGCAAGTAAGTGTCTGAGGCTGGACTTGAACTCAAGATGACTATTCCTGACACCTGGCCCAGTCCTCTAGCCACTGCTCTATCAAGCTGCCCTTTATTTATGATTTAGTACACCCAAATATAAAACTTGACATTTTTCCCTGCTGTATTTATTAGATTCTGTGCAATACCCTAGATCAGAAGTGCCAAACTCAAATAGAAATTATCTGTTTGGCCGCACATGACTTAGAAAACCACAAATTAACATTATCTATGTTGTATTGTATTTTTATTTGTTTTGTTAAAGATTTCCTAATCACATTTTTTTAAACCTTTAACTTCTGTCTTAGAATCAATACTGTTTATTGGTTCCAAGGCAGAAGAGCAATAAGGGCTAGGCAAGGGGTTAAGTGACTTTCCCAGAGTCACACAGCAAGGAAGTATTTGAGGCTAGATTTGAACCAGGACCTCCTATATCCAGGCCCGGCTCCCTATCTACTAAGCCCTCCCAATTATATTCTAAGCTGTTTCCTTAGCACGCAGGAATTTTGAGGGCAGCTTGTAAAGAAATTTGACATCTCTGTTCTCGACAAGGGGTTGTGGCATTTGTTGTCCACTCCATGAGCTAAGAATTTTAAAAAATATTTTAAATATAGCTTTACTGTATTTGAAAATGTAAGCACCATTTTAAGAAGGGTTTTACATGTCTAAATAAAGTTCTTTTATATTTAAAATCATAAAAACCATTCTTAACTCATAGGACTATGGGCAGGATTTGGCCCATTGGCTGTAATCTCCTGTCCTCTGTTCCAGAGGGCCAAGACTGGGGGTCTTGGAGGTCTAGACTCTTTCACTGAACTAAGCCATACCTTCAGGTTTTGTGTCACCTGCAAATCTGATGAGAATACCTCCTGTGCCTTTATCCAAGACTTTAATCAAAATATTAAATGGCCCAGACTCAAGCACAGATCCTTGGGGCCCACCACCGGAGACCTTTGGCCGCTTACCATTTCCAACTCAGCTGAGTCCAGTCACCCAACTATTTCTTTATCTATTTAACTGTATTATCACCTAAACCTACATTTCTCCATCTTTTCCACAAAAGGAGGATGAAATGTTTCATCTAAAGATCTGCAAAAAAAAATTAATAATATGAAAATAGGTATCAAGTGACAACATTTGGACAACCCAGTGGAACTTCTTGTCAGCTCTGGGAGTAGGGAGGGAAGGAAAATCAATCATGGAAACATGGAAAAATATTTAAAAATTAAAATTAAAAAAAAAAGATCTGCAAAAATTGAGGGAACTTGGATCTCCAGCATTTCCTTATCTACTAGGTGAAGAATATCACTAAGGTGAATTCAGCATTATTTAATCTCAATGAAGTCAGGCTGGCTCTCTGTACTCATCGCTTTCCTTTCTAGGTCTACCTTTTCTTCCTTTCTCTATTTATTCTCAAATTAAACTTTTCTTTTTTCTTATTTTACTTTATCTTCTTTTCTTTATTTATTCTCAAATTAACCTTTTCTTTTTTCTTAATTTACTAGCAGTGATACAATGATCCAAAACATTTCTGAGGGACTTATGAGAAAGAATGCTATCTGTATCCAGAGAAAGAACTGTGGGAGCGGAAACACAGAAGAAAAACAACTGCGGAAACACAGAAGAAAAACTGCTCACATGGGTTGATGGGGATATTTTATTCATTTCTTTATTTATTCTCAAATGGAGATTTCTTTATCTCCATTAGCTTTAATGAGACTTTCTAGGATTTTACCAGGAATCCAACTCAAATTAACTGCTCTAAAGTTTGCAGACTCTTCTGAAAAGCAGGCCAGCATTTGCCCAACACTAATTTTAAGGCACCTCTCTTGTTTTCCAGGATATTTCACCATCACTGACAGTGGCCCAGAATTCACATCTCCTGACATCCTCTAATGTCATTCTACCAATGAGGAAACTAAGGCATAGAGCTGAAGTGTTATACCCAAGCACAAATGTGTCAGGGCAGGAATTTGAACACATATCCTCAGATTCCAGACCTAGATCTCCTTCTATTGCTGCCTTCTTTTTCCTTTGGGGAGGGATAAAATTGAATGACTTTGTGATGCATTTCAACTCTGAGATTCTAAGGTGTTAGGGAAAGCAATCAGTAGGGTTAAATTGTACTAATGACTCTCTGGATCTCAGTTTCTTCATATAGGTTAGATGAGAGGATTGCTAAGTTTCCTTTTATTTCTGATAGTCTAACATCGGAACATTCTCTCTTCCAAGGTCCATTCTAGCTCTGACACTCTGTTCTCTCAGCTCTGACATTCCCTGTGCTAAGGTCCCTTCTAGCTTTGACATTCTTTGTTCTAAGTTCTTTCTCAGGTCTGACAGCCTCTATTCCAGGGCTGGTGAACCTTTTCCCTGTTTGAGTGCCCAGAGGGCAAATTCAAGCTTTCTGTAAGCCCCCAGATTGCCAGAGAGAGCTGAGGGAGGAAGTGCTTGCTTTGGGCGGCTGGGCAGAGGAGTGGGGCATGCAAAAATGTCCTGGGGTGCTGTGAAGAGGGGGAACAGAGCAGCTCCCCGAGTGCGGGCTCCATCAATGCAGCTCTATTCTAAGGGACCTTCAAATGCTCTGTTCTAAGGCCTTTCCCAAACCCAACATTCTCTATTCTAAAGTCCTTCTCAGGCGTGAAATTCCAAAATTCTACAATAGAATAAGGGTATTAGGTAGGAAGAGCAAAGGACTTTCTGTGCCAACATCATATAGTATTTGCACTCTATGTGGTGACTGGCTATGATCATTGCTAGCTGAAACTCACCCCACAGTCCATAGTTGTCACCCCAATAGGCCTCATTTTAGGGTGGCCAGGCATGAGTATGGAAGAAGCCCCTTACCTTAGATTTGACAGCCAGGATGATCTTGGGCAGGGCCACGATGAGACACTTGAGTGCAATGGTGATGTATTTCAGCATGAAGTCCGCAATTCCCACGATCCACAGCAGGTCAAAGAAATCCAGACTGTCCAAATTGGGCTTCAGAAAGATGAGGCTGGTGGGGAGGACATGCAGAGTCCTTTATTCTAGGCAGCAACCTGGCACTGAGGATTGAATTTCATGCTGGCCTCATTCCCTAGACCAAGGCAACTAGACCAGGCAGGGTGTCCCGGACTGGGGAGGTACTGATGGTCCCCTCACCTTCTGCTCTCACCTTTCCTCCCTCCCTCCCTCCCTTCCTTCCTTCCCTCCTCCTTTCCCTCCCT
>NW_025384497.1:0-2899 GCF_016433145.1 Gracilinanus agilis
ACACACACATATATATATATATAATTTTTTTAATCCAGAAGCAGCTTTCGTCTTGTGTCTCTCGCCGGCGGGCAAGAGAAAGGTGCAGTTGGAGATAATTTTCAGACAGGAACAACCATCATCAGCAACAACAACAACAATAATAGTATTTTTTTTTTAAGCAGCGCGCATAGATCAGTTCGAATTGCAGCATAGATCCATCCTTTTTCTTCCTCTTGCTTTAATCACTTCTTGGTAGAGCTTGAGGAAACAGCAGCGACGAGATGGTCAATTCATGCACTCCCCCCTCAAGCCTTTCTCCAAGATCAAAGAGTCTCAAAGCGCAACTTTCTCTCCCGCTCCCCCTCTTTTTCTTCCCCTCTTTAGGTTGAGGGGTCGTGGATTTGTGTTTTTATTGCGCGGATAATAGCTTTTTCATCGTGCAACAACTGAGGTCGATCCAGTCTCTCCTTTTCCTCCCAGCACTTAGTCTAAGAGCAAGAAAGCAAATAATAAGGAGTAAAGCCTACATACATACATACATACATACATACATACATACATACACCGGATGGAAAATGTCAGGCACTGCTCCACCTTCCAAACAGTCACAGATCAAACAGTGTCACCACCACCGGAACACTACTTTCTGCCTTGCTGTGCCCCCCACCCCCCTTTTTTTTCCTCCAAGATCGCAGCTTCTTCGAATACTAAATATAATGAAAACATATTTTTATCATGCTTTTTGGTCGATCTTGATCTTCAACAGAAAAAAAAAACACACATAACACAAAAAGCACACCCCTCTTTCAAAAAACACACGCACACACGCAAAAAAAAGAAACCACCAACCGGGAAAGTGTGTGCAAAAAGGGGGGAGGGGGGCGAAGAGAAGACATTCACTAGGTGGGAGAGATGAACATGAACTGTTTTTCCCCCCCTTTAAACTCCTGGGAGAGAAAGAGATCCACTCTCCCTCTCTTCTCTTTTCAGTGAAATATAACACACATTCAGATCCCAGAGCTTTCAGACAGTCTCAACTGATAGACAGACACATCGAGCTGCTTTTCCTGCTTCAGTTTTTACTCCTCCTCCTCTTGCCAACGTCACCCTGACAATTACAAATAGGTCTCACACAAACCATACCTGTCAATCTTTTTAATTGCTTTGTTTTCTTTTTTTTTTTCCTAGGGCTAAACAATATGACAGAAAAAGAAGTCTTAATACAACATCATATAAAAGATTTCACACGTGAGGCAGGCATTTGGGGGTTTTGTCATTATAATCCACTTGCTAATATACTATGTAAGACCCATGTGATCTGAGTCAACTTTAGAGATCTTTTTACTGGTTTAAAAAGCACGTTATAGCTTTTCTGATTGTATTTTCACACAAGCAGAAGGATTCATTTTTGAAACTATAGCACATCTTTCACACTTGTTCTCTGCTTAGGTTTGTAGGATGGAGAGGGATGTTTGGGAGTTTGGGGGTTTGGAGGCATATTGATAAATTCTATTTCATACATTGCAAAAAAGGAAGAGATTTTTCTGGTTATTTTAAATATGTGAAATTTAAATCATAGACCTAGTTCATCATAGAAGACTATTGCAAATACTTAATTTGGCTGTTCTATGAAAAGTGAATTGATTTTTTGGTCAATGGCATGCAATTAAGAAGTGAATTGACACCATAGTACTAGAGATCATTCTAGCTCAGTTATAAAATGAACTCTTCATACATCATTGCAACATCTCCAATTCAATTAACTCCCTCGGCATCACTACCTAGAAGTTTAGCATGTGTATGTGCTCTGGGAGTTTGGCCCACTAGCTTCCAACATGTGCTTTTTCTCCCAGAGGCAAATCATGCAGAAGCTACTTAGAACACTAATGGGCAAACGAGAAATCTAGGCCAAAATAAATAAATAAAGTAACTCCGTTAAAGATACTTTCATGGGAAATGTGAAAGGGTTGGTATAGAATTGAGTGGACGAGAAGGCTGCAAAACCTGGTAGAAGTTGAGAGGAGAGAGTGCAAGGGGAGATAGATGATGCACCCTCTACGCCAAAATAATAATAATTACCAGGATATTCAGCTGGGACCTTCTTTTCTTTATGAAAAGAAGTTAAGGACATAAGAGAATAAATGCTGCAAATGTTCCCTGAACTATGACGCTTTCACTCTTCCCTAGATCACCGCTCTGCTGGTGGTTGCTAAGTGGCTCTGGGTTGATTCGTACCACCTTGCAAGGAAGTGAACATTTCGCACGGGAAGGGGAGGCGCCTGTGACAGCAGCCCCAGCTCTTCAGCAGCTTCTAATAACAACATTAGATTAGCTCCAACTTCTCCACTCTAGGTTTATTGATCTTTTAACGTTTTGTTTTCTCTTTCTTTTCCTTTCAGAGGAGTGCAATTCGTCTCTTTTTTATTTTTATTTTTAATCCTGAGACTGTACAGAAGAGTAGGGATATTCGGCGCATTTCTTGGAGGGGTGGGAAGAGAGAATCCCTTGGCGTGCAGATTTCAAAACAAAACAAATCAGAAACATTAAAGGAGAAGTGGATCTGTAAAAGAGATGGAGGGTGCAGGAAACGGAGGGGGGAGCACATTTTTTCTCCGGTAAACATTAGCAGAACCCCCCTGGCGGCATCATTCCGCTGGTCTGAGCTATCTGGGATGTGTGTAGTGTAGGATGGTTGTGCTGGGATTTTAGGTTCTCACAACCGCGTTCACACACGCACACACAGGAACAGCGACAGCCAAAGAGAGGTTTAGCCAGACGACTTTTTTTTTTTTAAGGGAGATTATTTTGGCCTTTTTTTTTTTTTTTTTTTTTTTAAGCCGGGTCGGTACAAGCGAACTGAACTTGGTCATTTCAAATTCGAGATATTATTGAAGATCATCCGAGGGGGGAGGGGGGG
>NW_025384498.1:0-4664 GCF_016433145.1 Gracilinanus agilis
TTGGTGATGAAAGTCCTTTCTTATCATCTTCATGCTTGGTGGTTTGAGTTGTTTTCCAGTTGTCGAAGGTTTGTTCTGAGCCATTACATTGGGAGTCAGTTCATGAAATTATGAATTCTCTGAGTTGGAATGGATCTCATCCATCATCTACAGCAACCATATGTGACCATACTCTGTACGATGGCTGAAAAGTGGTCAGCTAGGTTCCATGCAAAGACCTCTGGTGATGGAGAGCTCACCATTGTTAGAAAGGTTGTTCTACATTTGTATCCTTAGTGGAATTGCTTGTCAGCTCCAGGAGGGGGTGGGAAAGAAAAGGGAAGGGAAAGAACATGAATTATGGAAACATGGAAAAATATTTAAAAATTAAAATTAATTAAAATTAAAAAATAACTAAAGAATAGTAACCATCTGACACTTATCAACAATATATATAGTTAAGTAGCACAGGAAATTTATAAATCATTTTTATTCTCTTATTTTTTTCTGACATTGTATTTTTTTCCTGTCCTAGAAACAGATTTTCTATTCAAGACAGTCAAGAAATGGGGACAAGTTTCTAAAATTCCTATCCTACCCTAGAAAAATAAGCTATATCACTTTTGACTGCTAGTATATTTAGGATTACCAGCTCTTCTCTTGAAAGAACAATTCTTACACATCTGTTTGAGCTTAGAAACAGAAATATAGAGGACATTTCAGAAATGTTTATTATCTTGATTAGTTTCTAAGGAAGGGGTCATTTGTTTGGGCAGTTGTTGCTTGTCTTTCCAATGAACTTATGTCACTTTACCTATAGTCCTCCTGAATCTGTCTGATTTACCTAGATTCACTCTGCTTACTTGGAGGGGGGAGCAAACAACAATATAAATGGATGCTAATGACATATTAAATATGGGGGCAACCTTTTTCTGTGCAGACTCTAAGGAAAGAATTGATTATGGAAATTGAGCATTGTTTGATCTGAGTCACATGTGAAGTGGGAAATTGAACAACTGATATTTGCTATTCAGCGACCCCTGACAAAGGACCCAAGCTATGTCTAAAGATTGATATAATGAGTTTTCTAATAATTGTCAATAAGTGATTTATATGTCTTATTTGAAAGGTGGCCCCATACTAATCAAATAGTTCTTTTGATTGTTTACAGCTATTTGGCAGGGTTCGTAGAATACTATAGTCCACATCAATATCATTATAGAATAATTGGTAACATAAAAAAGGTTCAATAACATTGAAATGAAGCATCAATAAAAATATATGCACAAATAAGTTATTTTGAATGAAATAACATTAGTAATTCAAGGATGTAGGACAACTTCAAAAGGACTCATGACAAAAAAATGGGTATGTATTGCCATAGAAGGAATGGACAAGAGTCTGAATGCAAATTGAAGAATATCCTTCATTGTATTTCTTCCATGAATTTTTCTCAAGTGTAAGTGTTATGATGATAATAACAGATAATTTGGAGAAGCAGATAAATGTGTCAGGGCCAGTAGACCCAAGTCACAAACACTGATTGACAGCCTTCAGTGAGAAAGGAGGGGCTTAAACACTCCTGGATCTCTAACCCCTCCCCCCTAGCAGTTGCTGTTTCAGTTGGAAATGGAGACTGGCTAAGATTCTTCTGGTAAGTAAGTTTCTGTTATGGCTGAACCCCAATAATGTTCCCTTTACTTAATTTATATCCCTCACAGGTCTGATAGAGGAATAAGTACAAGCTAGCTATCAACTGTTGAGGACTGAGATAAATGATCTTCTTTAACTGGCAGTTGACAGGATTCAAACTAGATGACCAGACTTGAGTTGTGAATATTCCCCCAAATAATTTCCAGGCACAAATTTGAAGGTAAAGCTTATATTAAGAAGTACAAAGGAGAACTAGAGTAGTTAATGAAGGTATTTGAATAAGGAAAGGTGACCCTGAACTATTAGGTTGAAGCTGCCCTTTCCCCCCACAGGAGGGGGTAAAGGTACCTAACTGAATTTGCTCTCTTGTTAGATAATTTATATATCTAATTCACTAAATCACTAAATAATTATTATATTGATATTTATAAGGATTAATTCTAACAAACAGGCTAACTCCTGAGTAGAAACCACACTGGCTTATGCCACACAATGGCCACTCAGGTGAACCCCCCAAGACAGGAGCAGTAAGCAGTGTGTCTGCTCACTTCAACCCCCACAAAGCAACTGCCAACTCTTCTCAACTGCCCCCTCACCCAAAGTTCTCAAGGGGGGTCCCCTGGAATTCTGGGTGAGGCTGTCCCTCTATCTTTGTAGGGATCCCATGCATCCATCTCTACATAACAGTAATTAATATGTCTCTTCTTTCATAAAATGGTAAACATGGAAATATGAAAATATGTAATTTATGATAGCATATGTACAACCTATATCACATTACCTGTTATCTTTGGGAAGCAGAGGAATGAGAGGGAGGGAGATAACATGAATTTCCAAAGGTCAGAAAATGATTATTAATAATTTTGTCAACCTGAAAAGAAAACAAAAAAAATTAGAAAACCAAACAAGTCCTTTCTCTAATCCCTCTATCACCATCCTTCTATGAACCCATTTTTCTCAATATCCTTTAACTGAAGGAAGACTGATATCCTTCCAGACCTAGCTTTACTCATCTTAATTCTACTTTTTAAATTAGCCCTTAGTATTTTTTGAGTGACTCTATTATACTTTCATAGAGCTTGGTAGATATTAGAAATATAAAATTGGTATTTATAAACTAAACTTATAATTACTTGATCCACAAATTCCCCTGCTAGAACTTCAACAGGCTTTATAACATTCTTCTACTGTCCTAGTCTTCTTGATGCCATGATCATTGCCTCCTATATTCCAAATTATAAACATCAATAGTATTTTTATAGTTATATTTTTTGTTGTTTGATTATTTTCCACTTTATTTTTTATTATATTTAGAATTTTATGTAATGCACACCTTTGTTCTAGACCTGGAAAAGGGTAAGAAGCACTGTCTCAAGTTTGAGGCTTTTTTTAAACTGCTCTTTTGAAAGTTAGTTCTAGATATTTGGAAGTTTTCTGTGCTTCCAAAGTGGTATTACCTGGGGAGAAGTGTGGTCACTGCTCTTTTGGAATCTACTTTTGTCCTTACCCAGAAAGAGCCTCTGATCCCTTGGGACTGAAATCCTTGAGACTTCTTCTTAACTCTCCTTTTCCCTCAGAACCAGAAATAATATTGTTCCTCAGGATCACTACTCCTGTGGGGAAAAAATAGCACTTTGTTCTTTTGGTTAATTGAACTTAAACTACTTAAGGGAAGATAGTCCTTATCAGAATTGTCCTTCTCATACTTGAGGTCCTATCCCCAGTCAGTCATTGTATCTTTCCCTAGATTTGTAGTTTAACTTGGTTTTTTTTCTCCCATTTATCTATTTGTCCTATTATCCCCCTTCTCATTTCAGTAAGACAACCAAGGAAAACCCTCATTCCTTTCCTTACTCCCTTTCAACTAAATTTCTTTCAAATTTTGTTTGATTTCATATACTCAACCTTTTGCTGAAAATGATTAGTGATTTTTGTGCATTTATTTTCTATCCTGCAACTTTGGTAAAATTGTTGATTATTTCCACTAGCTTTTTAGTTGATTATCTAGGATTTCTTTCTTTTTTTTAACCCTTGTACTTCTGTGTATTGTCTCATAGGTGGAAGAATGGTAAGGGTAGGCAATGGGGGTCAAGTGACTTGCCCAGGGTCACACAGCTGGGAAGTGGCTGAGGCCGGGTTTGAACCTAGGACCTCCTGTCTCTAGGCCTGACTCTCACTCCACTGAGCTACCCAGCTGCCCCCTTATCTAGGATTTCTTAAGTAGATCACCATATCATCTGCAAAGAGTTGCAAGATACAAAATAAATGCACATAAATCATCAGCATTTCTATATATCTCCAACACATCACAGCAGCAGGAGATAGAAAGAGAAACACCATTTAAAATCACCCTAGACAATATAAAATGCTTAGGAATCTATCTACCAAAACAAATACAGGAATTATATGAACATAACTACAAAACACTTTCCAAAAAAGTAAAACAAGATCTAAACAATTGGGAAAAAAATTGAGTGCTCATGGGTACGACGAGCTAACATAATAAAAATGAACATTCTACCCAAATTAATTTGCTTATTTAGTTCCATACCTATCAAACTACCAAAAACCTTTTTTACTACATTAGAAAAAAACTATGACAAAGTTTAATTGGAAGAAAAAAAGATCAAGAATATCAAGGGAATACTATAAAGCAGCAGTCATCAAAACAATATGGTACTGGCTAAGAGATAGAGAGGAGGATCAATGGAATAGACTTGGGATACATGACATCAGAAAGACAGTGTATGATAAACCCAAAGAGCCCAACTTTTGGGACATGAATCCACTATTTGACAAAAACTGCTGGGAAATTTGGAAAACAATATGGGAGAGATTAGGTCTAGATCAACATCTCACACCCTACACCAAGATAAATTCACAATGGGTGAACGACTTGAATATAAAGAGGGAAACTATGAACATGTTAAGTGAACACAGAATAGTATACTTGTCAGATCTCTGGGAAAGGAAAGACTTTAAAACCAAGCAAAAGTTAGAGAAAATTACAAAATGTAAATTAAATGGTTTTG
>NW_025384499.1:0-1856 GCF_016433145.1 Gracilinanus agilis
TCCCAGATTTTTCTGAAACTATCCTCTTCATCATCTCTCACAGCACAATAGTATTCTATCACATTCATAGACCCTAGCCTATCCAGTCATTCCCAAGGGCTGAACATTCATCCCCTCAGTTTCCAGTTCTGGGCCACCACCAAAAGAGCTGCTATGAATATTTTTGAACATACAGTCCTTTTCCTCCTTCTTTGAGAAGGTCTTGAGGTAGACGTGCGTCTTCAAGGATGGGTAAATTGGGGGTGGGGGGCTAACGTTGGCATTGTGACTGGCAAGGGCAGTTAATTCGGGGAAGGAAGGTCCGGTGTTGAAGAAATTGTTTATCAGGAGTTGTGTAGATCTCAGAAAGTGGAACATGTATGTCATCTTTATGCATTTATAGGTGGTCATCAGGGATGGTCTTTTCTGGCCAGACCAGTTTAGGGGAATCCTTCATTTGTCCTCTGAAACTTGTGGGTTTCCCGTGTCCTGCTCCATTCCCCCCTTTCTTTATTTCTGGGTTCCACTATAAAGGGAGAGAAAGACTGAGAAGAAGCCAATATGAAAGAAGCTGTCAATCTCTAGCATGTCTCTACCTATTACAGACTACGGGACATTTTCCTTTGGGGCAAGATCTGGAATTATCTTCTGGATTGAGCTGGGTTATCTTATTCCTAGGAGTGTTTATTTTATTTACTCTGTGTATTATCCTCTGCCACATGGCCCCAATAAACCCTTACCTTCTGTGTTTATAGCAATTCTAAGACAGAGGAGTGATTGGCAAACAGGGTTGGGTGACTTGTCCAGGGTCACATAGTTAGGAAGTGTCTGAGGTCAGATTTGAACCCAGGACCTTTTGTTTCCAGTCCTAGCTCTCTTATCCTCCGAGTCACCTAACTGCCCCTTCAATTCTTTTTTTTTTTTTTTTTAAGAACTATTTACTTAAATCCATTTTTCCCTTACCTGAGTATGAAACATTTGTGTAGAAAACTCATCAGGAGACCGTGTCCCTTTTTTATGTGTGGAGAAACAGATGGAATTCTTGTTCACTGAACTCAGCTTCAAGCCACCCTTATCTCATTCCATCACCCAACATGGAAGCCTCTGATCCAGATAGATCTCCTCACTATTAATGTGGTGAAGCACAAAGGTCACTTGATGTACTTGGGGTCAGAGACTGAAATTCAGGCTATGCTATTACTTCTGGCGTGATTCTGAGAATATCCATTCCCTGCTCTGAGATGGAGTAAATCATGGGTAGTCATGAGATTGGTCTCAGTAATCTCTAAGGTCTCTTTCAGTTCTACACCCAATGAGGGGGTAGGATAGTACAGTGGAAAGAGCTGGGGCTCTTTAGCTAGAGGACATAGATTCAAATCCTAAGTCTGATACTTGTGTGACCTTGTCTGGAACACTTAACCTTCATGGATTCTTCTTGTTTTTCATCTGGACGATGAAGGGCTTGGACTAGAAGCCTCTTTTATCTCTTTCTGTCTATACCTTGTCTTACCCTGTGGAACATGTTGACTTCAGTCTCTTGAGGATTATTTCCCATTGTTTGACCTGTCTAGGATGACTTCTCTGGTTCTTCCCATTGCTCTACATCTTTTATGGAAAGCACTCATTGGGGGCTTCAGGGTTCTGATTGATCCGGGTGAATTTCTCCAGAATTTGTACTCAGAGTGATTCTAAGAGTAAGTAAATCATACCATTGAGTCTTACTTTCTGTGTTAGACAAATCACTACCAATAGGTTTAGCCCTCATTTTACCTTTAGTTTTTAAAATCTGGTTTAGGTTTCTCTCTCAGCTGGCTTGTAAACTTCATCCATCCAATCATCCATCCATCCATCCATCCATCCATCCATCCATCCATCCA
>NW_025384500.1:0-5525 GCF_016433145.1 Gracilinanus agilis
CCCTCCCTCTTTCCCTCCCTCCCTCCTTCCTTCCCTCATTCCTTCCTTCCTTCCTTCCTTCCTGCCTTCCTCCCTGCCTTTCTCTTTCTTTCTCTTCTTTACATTTTACATGTATGTAGTCACTGTGTATTTTATTTCTCCAGTATCAGTTCATGCAAGTCTTTCCATTTTATTCTTTTTAATTAGGAACAGCTCTCTGGGTAGGGACAGGAGAAGGGGAATGTGGGAAATGAAGGAGCTATAAAAAGGAAAGTGAAATACAATCTTAGACCTCACCATGAATCTAGAGATGTTTCCTTCAAGAAGGATGCGCCTTGCTAAATTTGTAGAACTAGAGGTTTGACCCCTGGATGATACATTTCCCCAGTTGTGAAGCCCATGGAACATAGCATAAGGGATTTCAGAGCCTGTAGTGATGGAGGGAGGGCCTGGCCATGAAAACTGGTGTCCTACAAAGCAGAATTTTGAAACGGCTTTGGCTGGATGAGCTCTTTAGAGGGATCCAGCATGGGTAAAGGGGTTCTGGACCAAGTCAGGGGAGGCCCATGTTTTAGTGGCACTGGAAGATCCAGCTCTGAGAGAGCCCTAGATTTTGAGTCAGAGGTTCTGGTGCCAGCATAGTGTGACCCTGGCCAAATCATTTCTCTGGGCTCCAGTTTCCTCATCTACAAAACAAAGGCGTTAGAAGAGATGCCTTTCTAGCTCTTTTTTCTTGGCCGTAAGGGTTGGTTTAGGTGAGCTCTCAGGGCTTATTGAGCTCAGAAATACAGTCATAGGCTAAGTTGAGGCAGGAGTTGTCCCTGGAGTGGATCACCTCCCCAAAGCCAGCTGGGCCCACCCCCAGGGCCAGGATGGATGGCAGGCCATTAGGCAGAGTGCTCAAGGGCTCGAGCTCCTGCTGCTTCCCGTACCACTCCCCCTCCCAACCCACAAAGGAGTGTGTGGCTAGTGGTCCAGGGGTGCTGAGCTCACATGCCCTGCTTGGGCCTCTCTCTCCAAGTCCCCCTTTGTCCTCCAGCCGTCCAGCTGGGCACTGGCTTCTTGGCATTGTCAGGCCCAGCCTCTAATTCTCCCGCCGAGTGCTGACCCTCTCCCCACCTCATTGTGAGGGTTCCTCTGGATTTCTGCTGTATTCTGCACTTTGCCCAGAGACACATGTCAGAGCCTCAGGCTGGGTTTCCAGCTTGGCCTCCTCTTCTGGCAACAGCATTCATGCTGGGAATAATGAGGGGGTCAGAGTTCAGGCCCCCCAATGCCTGGGAACTGTGAGGAGCCACCTAGCCGAGGTCTTCCGGCCTGGCCAAGACCCTCATCCTCTGAGACGTTCGGGACCACAAAGCTTTTTTCTTAAGATTGAAGACGCCTTTTGTAACCTCCAAGAATTTTCGCATCGTCCTCAGGCTAGAAGACATTTTTTTCTCAGTGTTTATTAATTGAGAAAATACAGGAAAGCAGCTCTGCCTTCAGGGATGTTTGGAAATGAATTTCCCTTTTATCCATGCCCCCTGTGCCAACGTGAATGGGAAAAGGACTTGTATATACGTATGTGTAAGCGTAGAGAGAATACAAATAGGTATATGAATATCTACATGTGTGTGTATCTATATATTCACACGTCCATAAAATGAGGCTATTCTCCTCGGGGTAGCGTGACGTTAAAAGGAGAAAATGTATGTAAAGCGTTTTGCCAACTTGAAATCCCTTTATAAATGTCAGCTCTTATTAATGTGTGTAAAGTGTTTTGTTAGACCAAGAAGCTCTGTGTAAATGCCAGCTATTATGATTATCTACATTCCAAGCTCACCTAGACCTATTTGCCCGCCTGAACGCAGCTTCCGAAGCGAGGCAACCCCCTGTGCCAGACAGACTGAGGTGAAACTTTGGAGGACGGAGATGCCCACCACCACCACCACCACCCTTCTTAGAAATCTGGAAGATTCGAACTCAAGATTCCTTCCCATGGAGAAGCCCCCATGGGATCAGGGATGGAGAAATCATCCAGCCCAAGGCCTTCCCCTAGGGAAACTGCTAGTACTCCCCACTTTGGCCTTCCCACTCTGAATGCCTTTCTGGATTTGTTTTCTCCACAGAGGGTGACCCCAAGTTACACAGGGAAGTGGTAAGTGGCTAGGACAGGATCCAAACCCTTGGCCCAAACTCTTTTGAGACAACTTAATCCTGTAGCATCCCTCGAAGGCTTCTGTGGTTTCTCTGGCCTAGAGACTACCATTTTTTGATTTTTCTGATGTGTCCCCCAAAGGGGTTGCCTTCAAGGCTCAGTCTCTGGCTCTCTTCCCATTGGCCTCTGTAAAGGGGATTCTTAGCCTGGATCTTTGGACTTACTGTTTTTAGAATATTTTGATAATTGTATTTCAGTGTAATTGGTTTTCTTTGTAGTCTTATGTATTTTATTTTATGCATTTAAAAGTATTATTCTGAGAAGGGGGCCAGATGCTGCCCCATAGGTCTGAGAAATTTAAAAAAAAAGGCTGAGAGTTCTTGTTCTGTATCTCATTGTTCAGTCCTGCCTGATTCTCCGTGATCTCATTTGGGGTTTCCTTGAGAAAGATCCTGGAGCGGTTTTGCCATTTTCTTTTCCAGTTCATTTTGTAGATGAGGAAACCAAGGCAAACAGGGTAAAGTGACTTGTCCAGGGTCACACAGCCTTCTTAAGAAGGTCTGCCTTCTTACTTATCCTGTGCTTCTGATGAACTGGATTATTTACTTTTGTCCTTCAAACTCACACTATACTTTTTTGCCTCCACACCTGTGCTGGGCAGTGTGGTCCAGGAGAAAGAGCATTGGCTTTGGAGTCTGAGGACTTGGGTTCAAATCCCAACTCTGTGGTTTAGTACCTGTGTGATTTTAGAGGAATCACTTATCCCTATATCCCTGAAGGCTCAGTTTGTTCATACTTAAAATGAAGGAACTGAACTAGATGGTGTCTGAGGTCCCTTTTGAGATAGCTGGGTGGCTCAGTGGAGAGAGATGGACCTGGAGTCCCTCTGAGTTCAATTCCCATCTCAAATATTTATTAGCTGTGTGACCTTGGGTAAGTCACTTAACCTCTGTCTGCCTCAGTTTCCTCAACTATAAAATAGGGGTACTAACAGCACCTACTTCCAGAGTTGTCGTAATGATAATATTAAGTAGTAAAAGTAAGGGGCCATAAATGATAACTATTATTGTTATTGCTTTCTTTCCCTTCCAATTATAGATTGATGAACTATCTAGATCACTTGAATTCTTTCCCATCCTTTAGAGTCCAATTCAATGATTCCTTTCTTCTTGCCACCTGTGCTGCCCATTCTCTGATTTACTCCTCTGGCTGTTTCTACAAATGGCTCAATGGATTGGTTGTTGTGGTCCCAGAGCTCATGGTTTATTTCCCTTTGCCAAATATTACTCCTAGGGACAAACAAGATTTTAATTAATACAGTGGATAAAGGGCTGGAGATTCTGAGGGGCGAGGGCCTGGAATAACTGATCAGAATATGTATGCTGCATATTACACCCATATATATATATATTTATATCGTTGGTTCTGACTTTTTTTAACACTTGGAGAAAGAGAGGAAGTGAGAGAGAGAAGAAGAGGAAGAGAGATGGCTAGAGGGATAAATAGAGATAGATAGTTGGCTCCAGCTCTTCATGGCCCCATGGACCATGGCTATTCATGGGATTTTCTTGGCAAGGATACTGGAGTGGTTTGCCATTTCCTTCTCCAGTGGATCCTTTCATCAGATAATATTTTTTTTAGTTTACAGGAACTTTTATTATTAATTACAGAAAGCTTTAAGACAAACCAGAACAAAACAAAAACCATCAATATTTAGTCCGCTTAATAGTAAGAACATATCTTGCCTCCCTGAATACCTAAAACAGAGCAAAAGTTGCTATTACAAGAAGAGAAACTGAGGTTCAGACTTCATTTGGTGACAAGCGACTTGCGCAGGGTCATAAAACTAGGAAATGTCTGAAGCTGGATTTGAACTCCAGTCTTCCTGCCTCCAGACTTAGCATTCAACCTAGCTACACCTTATGCAAAAAGAAGTTAAATGACACGTCCAAGGTCACACAGCTAGAAAGTGTCTGAGGCTGGATTTGAATTCAGGGCTTCCTAACTCCAGGCCCAGGACTCCTAAAGACTGAATCACAGCTACCTCTGAAATAGATAGATTTATTATTAATTATTATGAGACACTTGTTCTGTGCCAGGCACTGTGCTAAAGTTCTGGCATGCCAATATAAGCAAACAAAACAGTCCCTGCCTTCAAGGAGCTTGCATTCTATTGAGGGGAGCCAAGGCATGAAGGGCATGAGGAGGGCCCAGGAAGGAGACTGCAGGAAGTGCCTGTGGAGGCTTGGTTCCTAGGCACATGAGGCAAAAGAGAACAGAATGTCAAAGCTGGGAAAACACTTAGAACAAAAAGACAGAACATAAGAGTTGGAAGCAATATTGGACCCAAGAACATCAGAGTTAAAGGAACAGAGAATGTTGGAGCCTAGAAGGATCTCCGAGCAAGAGAGAGAATATCAGAGCTGGAAGAGATCTCAGAAAGCAGATTAATACATGTTACACCTGGAAGGACTCTTAGACTAGAGACCACAGAACAACAGAGCTGGGAAGGGCTCTGTCCATGGGCTAGTCCCATCCCTGCTTAGTTTACGGGAGCTCTTACTTGTCTATTAGATAATACCACGAAAAAGCTGCAGCCTGGGCAGCCTTTTCTTTTCTCTCCTACTTCCTACCAGACACTTCTTCAGGCTGTCCACCTGTCAAGCCTGGGGTCAAGCACAAAGACACCATCGTCCCTCTGCCTTTATCCCTCATCGATTCCCCAGTGAGCAGGATGCCGAACGGCAGCCTTTGAAAGTTCTTAGAATGAGAGCCCTTTCGTGTACATCCTGCCTGTCCTCATCAATCAGCTCTAATGCCCTCCTCGTGGCATTTTCAGCACCTGACATGCATGGCCTTGCACATAAACAGTAATGAAGGTATTAAAATTGCTTTCATTAGAAGGCTCATAACTGTCGACAAAAACAACCAACAGAACAAGGAATAAATCAGTGCCTAAAACTCGAGGCTCTCAGCTCTTTAGAGGAACCATTGCTGTAAACTTGAAAAACTAGGGATGGAGGCGTCTCGTTTGCTTCAGTGGGGTCCCCTCTCTGATCCTGCTTGGCTTCTAATGCGCTCTCATTAGACTGGATAGATGGGTTTTATTCATGTTGTTATGGAGGTAGCCTTTCTGATGTTTCCTTCCTTTGCTCTGCCTCACTTGGGAAAAGCTGCCCCATATTTTCTCTGCATCCTCCATTACCGACATTTTCAAAATGACAAAAAAGCCCCAGTGCAACAATATTGAGGAGACAGCTCATTGATCAGTCCCCTAATCATGGAGCGCATCAGGAGTCACTCCATAAATGTCTGAATTTGCTAAGTGAATGATTGAATCTTCAGAAGTGAAATGTGGATGTGTAACCTTTTCTTTCCTTCCTTCTTTCTTTCTCTCCCTTCCTTC
>NW_025384501.1:0-4740 GCF_016433145.1 Gracilinanus agilis
TATATAAATAATACTTTTGAAGTTTATTATAGAAATACAAATATTTATACTAAAATATGAAAAATAAATAAATTTCATATATATACATAAAAACTGGCAGCAGTGCCTTAGTTTCCCCACAAGGTGCTGTGGACTTGGGCTTTGTATAGGACTTGAGGGAAATACATGGTGAAAATAAAAGCAACAGTCCACAAGGCTCTACAAATGCCTTCATGTTTGCAAAGTGGTTTTCCTCTCAGTGGTCTTGGGAAGAAGATACTGCTGAGTATTGTGACTTGTTTTACTAATGGGGCAATGGAGAAATTCAACAACTGGACTAACGTCCCAGACCTAGTAAGGGGGACATGGTTTGATAGATTTCACAATTGTCCTTCAGGCTAGTTTTGACTCAGTGTATTGGGGACAGATCCAAAAATAGATATTCCTGGCTGGGTGGGGAGGATGCTTTCCTTAAGGAGTTGATTCAGCCATAGAATGTGGCCAGGAACAGTGGAAGAGGAAAATATGGCAGGACATTTCCCTCTCAGCTTCAGGTCTCTTGTCTGTGTAATGACAAAGGTTTGGATTTCTAAAGCCTTCTCCAATGTTCAAAGCCCAGGTTCTGAGGTCCCTCCTATCTCTGACATTTGTTCTGTGTCCTGTGTTCCTAGGACCCTTCTAACTGTTCCAGTCCACGTCTCCAAGTCCCTTCCATTTCTGCCATCCTGGGTTCCAAAGACCCTCCCAGTTTTAATATCCTGTTACTTTATGTTCCAGGAGAAACTAAGGAAATTCTGCTCTTAGATGCTTTGCTCTAACCCAGTAAGGTCAATACAAAGAACAACAGAATCGTAAGTATTTTGTTAATCTTGTAAAACTTTATTAAAAATTCCAATTTTGGGCTCAGTGGAATGAGAGCCAGACCTGGAGATAAGAGGTCCTGGGTTCATGCATGATATCAGACCCTTTCTAGGTATGGGACTTTGGGCAAGTCACTAAACAACCAGAAGAGCTTTTACCGCTCTTCTGCCTTGGAACCAATTTACAGTATTGTGATTTAAAATGAAAGAGTTTAAAAAAGAAAAAAACATTCTATAAAACCTATGAAAATCTCTTTCACTCAGGGAGAGAAGGGAAGTCAGCAGATAGTCAAGTCAACAACCGTTCGTTAAACACTTCTGAACATGTCTATACGGTGGAGAAAAGGGACAACCTCATGAGTGGAAGACCCTAAAGGAGACATATCTAATCACAAAAAAGTAATCATGAATAATAAGGAAATGGGTTTTGAGTGATAATATGTGTACAATTCAAATTGAATCGCTTGTCAACTCCAGGAACAGGGAGGGAAGAAAGGAGGGAGACAACACAAATCATGTAATCTTGGAAAACTTACGAATAAACTTGTTATTAAAATAAAATAAAGCTAAAAAAATACAAATACAAATAAACAAATAAAATAAATATAAAGATGAAAAAAATAGTAAGGGAATTGATTTCAGACAGATAGCCCTACCGTCCTGTGTGCAGGAGGACTTAATTGGAGAAATAAGCAGACAGAAGAAGAACCTGCCTGGGTCAGGCAGGAGAGTTGGTAGAGGCTGGGGGAAAGTCACATCTCCAAAAGCTTTAGCTGGGTGGTCCTGGGAGAGCTGGCATTCCATATTTTTACTCCAGGCTCAAAATATCTCAAAAAAAGTTGTCTGGAAAACTAGGGAAGACTTACATGAACGGATGCAAAGTGAAACAAGCAGAACCAGAGAAACAGTGGACACAGTAACATCAATATTGTACAATGGCAAACAGTGAATGACTTAACTATTCTCAGCGATACAATGATCCAAAACTATTCCAAAAATCTTGCAATGAAAAATGCTATCCACTTAAGAGAAAGAACTGATAGATTTTGAACATTGATTGAAGTATCATTTTTACTTTATTATTCTTGTTTTTTGGTCTGTGTTTTCTTTCATAATATGACTAATAAGGAAACGTTTTGCATGACTGTACATGTATAATCTGTATCAAATTAGTTGCCTTCTCAAGGAGGGGGAGGATAAAGGGAGAGAATTTAGAACATGAAATTTTCAGAAACAAATGTTAAAAGTTTTTGTCTACAGATATATGAGAAAAAAATTAAATGTAAAAAAAAATTGATCTGGAAATAATCCCTTCACAAGCTGGTACCTTCCTACCTTTCTGGTCTTTTTTCTATTTTATTCCATTCCATCAAATCTATGCTCCAGCTAGAGAAATCTCACATTGAAGACAAGTCACAGACACTCTGAACCTTGAAATTGGATATTTGTGGGGAGGAAATCAACCCTTGCAGAAATTGGTGAAACATGTCATATGTGGGAAATCTTTTATCCAAAGGTCATACTTAGAATACTCATCAAAAAGTGTACTGGATGTTGAAAATTGGTGACCTCAAGCATTGTCTATAGTGATCACTTTAATCAATCATAAATTTTCTTTTAAATGGTCAAAAAAAATCCTTTCTATGTATGTCACATGTGAAATCTCCGAACTCCACACCTTTGTTCTGGCTGTGCCCCATGCTTAGTGTGTGTGTGTGTGTGTGTGTGTGTGAGTGTGTGTGCATGCTTGCAGGCTGGGTGAGCTCTCTCTAGTTTTTAATAATAAACTTTATAAATGTTATACCTGGAGATATTGTATATTAATTTTAATCTCTACAACAGCATTTTGAGGGATTCTAGGGAACTGGGTTCCAGGCTCATCTTTGCTAATTATTAGCTACATAAATTTATCTGAGGCACTTGACCTATTTAGGTCTCACTTTGCCTTATCTGTAAGATGGGGATGATCAATCCCTTATCTGTTTAAGTGCAAGAGTATTGATGAGTTGACTTTTAAGGGTCCCTCCAGTTTTAAGTGGGTGTCGATACTAGCAAAGAAGCCTGGCCCATCAACAAAATGATGCCTCGGATCTTTTGTTTTTGAAAGCCCCCAAATGAATTGAGCTTCTGTGTCTCAGGGCTGGTGTCTGAATGAGGAGAAGTAGTATGATGCATGTTAAATGTTGGCCTTGAATTCGGGGCTCAAATCTTGACGTAGCCAACTGGCTGTGTGACTTTGGACAGAACCTTTGATCTCTCGAGGTCTCTTTTCTCTCATCCGGGGAATATTTGGTCCTGGATTTAGAATGCAGCATGAGGACATAAGCATCTGAGGCAGGATTTGAACCCAGGACTTCCCCATAGCCAGTTCCAGTGGCCTAATCATTTATACAGATGCTGTTTCTTTTCCTATTTCATAGGAGTTGTGAGTAAAGACTCTGTAAGAAATGTTTTTGTCATAAACAAATCTGCTGGTAGCTGAAGTCATCCCCATTTTAATGCAAAACAGAGTCACACTGATTAATAGAACAGTGGAGATTTTTTTCCTTTTGGTGGATGAAAGTAGAAGGTGTGAGTTCATTGATGTGAGGAACTCCTGTATGGAAATTCCCTTTTACAGATATCAGCTGTCTGGAACCCAAGTGCTAACAAATAAATTGTGGATTTTTTAAACCCTTAACTTCTGTGTATTGGCTCCTGGGTGGAAGAGTGGTAAGGGTGGGCAATGGGAGTCAAGTGACTTGCCCAGGGTCACACAGCTGGGAAGTGTCTGAGGCCGGATTTGAACCCAGGACCTCCCATCTCTAGGCCTGGCTCTCAATCCACTGAGTCTCCCAGCTGCCCCCTAAATCGTGGATTTTATTACTTTAAAAAGGTGCCTAGGATACTGAAAAATTCAGTGACTTGCTCAGGGTCACACAGCCTTTGTGAGACTTAAACCCAGGTCTTCTGACCTCAAGGTTGGCCACATGGGCCCTTCCCTATTAATCTAACTCGTTGACAGCAGCCTCTGCCTTTTGCCTTTCTTTGCATCCCCAGGGCTTAGAGTGATTCCTGGCATGCAGGCAGCATCTAATAAATGTTTGCTGGCTACCTTTCAAGGGAGGGCATGCTACCACACCAAATTTTTCCCCTTTCTAGAAAATGCATTTGACCTGCCACAGCAGCACCTGCAAATTCCAGATAGTATTCCTGGAGGAGTCATTAGACCTCAGGCACGTTAGGGAAAGTGTTTTAGGGGCAAGGCAGGGGGTAATATTAATAACCAGCATTTATAAAGCACTTTAAGGTTTGCAAATACATGAGCTCATTAATTCTCCTAATTGTCCTCCAAAGTGCTGCCATTATTCTCATCATGCTGAGAGGTATAGTGAATTGCCCAAGGTCACCCAACTACTGAAGGACAATTTGAACTCTGGTCCTTCAGCCTCCTAGTCCAGTGCCCTCCCCATTTCACCACCTAGCATGTTCTTTATCTCCCCACCTCGAGGAGGAACTCCTATTATTTGTTGAGCCAGCCTTACAAAGTCTTGGGACAGTTGTAAGATATTCAAGCTTCCAACCCACACTAAAACATTTGGGTCACCCAAATTTCACACCAGCGGGATGGCCAGGAGTGGGCAGGAATCTGTTTAAGTCAGAACCGATAAGTCTTTGGTTCCAAGGATTCAGGATGACTGTTTCTTTTGGTAGTGATAGATTCGGGGAAGGAAAGTAGCAGAAATTCAAGCCCCATTTTATTTATGGCTGTTATTTTGGCAATCTGGTTAGGCTGTAACTCGATGAGTACCAGGAAGGAGGGCAAAAAAAGACCTTCAGGAGTCCAATTGGACATCACAAATCTCATGCACTAAAGAGGTCCTATCTAGCCGATGCTCTTTACTCTCTCTCTCTCTCTCTC
>NW_025384502.1:0-3926 GCF_016433145.1 Gracilinanus agilis
GGAAGGGAGAGAGGGAGGGAGGAAGGAAAGAAGGGAGGGAAGGAGGAAGGGAGGGAGGGAGGAAAGAAGGACTTCTTAAGCCCTGACTATATGTCAAGCACTGCACTAAGTGCTGGGGATCCCAATAAAAACAAAAAAGAGTCTCTGACCTCCAAGAGCTTTGGTTCTAGTGGGGAAGCCAAAGCACCAAAGGAAGGTGAAGATTTCACAATCTGGCAGGCAAGAGCCAAGCAGGAAAGGGAATGGAGCCTGGCTGACCTGGGCCTCCACAAAATGAAGACTCCATAAAGAACTCCCCAATGGGAGGAGGGGGTGAGCCTTGCAGAGGAACATTCCACAACAAGGCCATATGGATTAGAGGATGTTCCAGGGCGAGGAGACCAGGGTCTGAGGGGAAGCTCTAGGATGAGACAACACAGGACCTAGTTTTGAAGTCCACAGAGTCAGAAACAGGTCTGGAAAGGAAAGGAATTTCCCATTTAATGAAATGGAGCCAAGGAGCCTTCGTTTCCTCATCTGTAAATTGGGGATTATAATCTTCTAATTTCAGGGTTGTTGGGAGGCTCCTGGGATTTATGAGGCACTTACTATGGACCAGGCACTTTGCTAAGCATTAGGGGAACAAATTAAAAATAAAGGCAATCCCTGCCCTTAAGCAACTCTTTTCTAATGAAAATAGAGAATTTTGCAACTTGGAAGCATCATAGGAATATCAGTTATTGATATTACAATGCTACAAGGGCATGAAATAGTGTTTAAAGATTAGATGTCAGGCATGGCTGGGTGGTTCAGTAGATTGACAGCCAAGCCTGAAGTTAGGAGGTCCTGGGTTCAAATTTGACCTCAGACATTTCCTTAGCTGTGTGACCCTGGACAAGTCACTTAACTCCCATTGCCTAGGTCTTACTACTCTTCTGTCTTGGAACTGATAGATTTTTAAAAATTTAAGAAAAAAAAAAAGGTTAGGTGTCTTCAGGAGACTGAGCCACAGTCCCAGTGGTGTCATGAGCCAGGGCCAGAGATGAGCCCGAGCCTCCAGAAGCAGGGAGGAGGAGAGCCAGGGGGGCACCCTTCTCCCAATGTTCACATACACACACATATACACACACTCTCAGAGAGAGAATAGACCAGACTCCCTGTGGGTCAGGCCACCCCTCTCCAGTGTGGTTGTTCCCCAGGAAGGATTCTCTTCTGTGCTGTTGGTTCTCCTCATCCTCTTCCCAGCTGGGTTTGCCTCAACTGAAAGAATTTCTAGACCCAACTGGCATGAACCCTTTAGGAGATGGGCATCTTCCATAGCATCTCAGAGAGGCATTAATGCACACTAATCGGGGCCAGATGGTTTCAGGAACAGAGACAAAAGTGCGGTTGATTTAATTTAATAAACAGGGTTTACCAAACACATACAAACCAACTTAGTGGCCAGACTCAGAGAGAGCTTCACTGGGACACGTGCCTCCATTTTTTCAGGCTCAGGTAAACACTGGCCTGCTCCCACAAAGAAGGCCTGGTCGCCCCAGCAGATGGGCCACAGATGTGAGGGGCTTTGCAGCTTAGACTGAATCAGATCACTTGAACTGGGGCATCAGAAAAAAGTACGAGTCTTGAGTAGATCAGACAAGGCTACATCCAAGGTTTGGCAGAATTCTTTTGGAGTCAAAGTCTGCACTCATGGGTATTTATCATCTTCTAACAGTCTTTCTTCCTCCTCCTCCTCCTCCTCCTCCTTTTCTTCCTCCTATTTTTCTTTCTCTTCCTCCTCCTCTCTCTTATCTTCCTCCTCTTCTTCCCTCTCATCTTCCTCCTCCTCTTCTTCCTTCTCATCCTTCTCTTTCTCATCTTTCTCCTTCTTCACCTCCTCTTCCTCTTCCTCCTCCTCTTTCCTTTCCTCCTCCTCCCTCTCATGTTCTCCTCTTTCTATTCCTCTTCCTCCTCCTCCTCTTCTTTCTCTTCCTCCTCCTCCTCCCTCTCATCTTCCTCCTCCTATTTCCTTCTTTTTCATCTTTCTCCTTCTTCACCTCCACTTCCTCTTCCTCCTCTGCTTCTTTCTCCCTTCCTCCTCTTTTTCATCTTTCCCCTTTACCTCCTCTTCCTCTTCCTCTTTCTCTCTTCCTCTTCCCTCTCATCTTCCTCCTCCTCCTCTTCCTCCTCCTCCCCCTCCTCCTCAGATCCAGGCCTGCTAGCTTGAATCAAACACACATGCATACATGACCCTGGACCTTGGGATTCCTTGTGAGCAACGGTGCACATTTGGTTAACAGTCAGTGTGTACCTGAGGGAGGAGAGGTTTAGTGGGGGGGGGGGGGGGCAGTTTGTAGGGTCAGAAACAGGGCTGGCTCTCTGGCCAGTCTGGGGCTGAAATCCAAACCTCTGACCTTGGCTTCCATAATCCCGTGTCCTACCTCCAGCCGCCTGGTGCTCTAAGCACTGAGCTAACGGACCATCGTGCTTTCCTATGGGCAGAGACACAGGAGAACAATCAATCCCCCTTCTGTTCCTCCTCCACGAACCTCTCGGTCACATGGGCCAACAAACCCCAAAGAATTCCGCGGGCCCCTAGGTCGTGCCTGGAGCCAACAGCTTGGAACAATTACAGGCGTTCTAATGTGATTAGATTTCCCCATCCAGACCATGTGAGCCCCAATCCACTGTGAAATCGGGAAGGGGATAGGAGGGAGGGGAGGGGGGGGAGAGGAGACTGGATGGAAACAGAGCCAGGAAAAGAGGCGGGAAGTGGCCCAAGAAAATCACTTGGGGGAGTCCATGGAAGGAGCGTTCTTGGAGGGCTGTCTCATGGAAAAGGCATTAGCCTAGCTCTGCTTGGCCCCAGGGGGCAGACGTAGAGGCAGGGGAGGGGGGGACTTAGGAAGAAGCAGATTTAGGTGCATTTTCCTAGTGACTAGACCTTCCCCAAGTGGAAAGAGCTGTGAATCTAGGTAGTGAGATCGCCGTCTCTGGGGGTATTCAAACTGAGGCTAATTCAGGACTCCTGGGAGGCGCTAGAGAGATGTTTCCTGCCTCAGGTAACTCTCGCCCCCGCCAACCTCTACAGCCCAGTCCCCGAAGCGTGGAAGAGGCGAGAGGGGGCCGAGGCGAGCCCCCAGAGAGCGCGCTGGAAGCCTGTTGGCGCTGCGTTCCCCAGCTTGGGTGGGTGCCAACCCTTCTGAATGAAGAATAGCGCTCCGCCGAGACCAGGCCCCACTTCCCCCGGGAGCACTAAAAGCCACAGAGAGCAGATCTGCTTCGCCCGTCTCCGACAGCCCCGGTCGGCACGGGGTGGGGGGCTGGGGGGGACGGGTAGGAGTCCTCTCTGGTGTGCCAGTGCCCGGGTGGCAGAAATGCCACGTATCGAGTTTCCCAGCACCACACGGCCCTCCCCTGAGGCTAAGGCGGAAGGAGGGTAAATACTGATGAAAAAGAAATAGCAGGGGCAGCTGGGTAGCTCAGTGGAGTGAGAGTCAGGCCTAGAGACGGGAGTCCTAGGTTCAAACCTGGCCTCAGCCACTTCCCAGCTGTGTGACCCTGGGCAAGTCACTTGACCCCCATGGCCCACCCTTACCACTCTTCCACCTATGAGACAATACACCGAAGTTAAGGGTCTAAAAAAAAAAAAAAAGAAATAGCATCTTCCCTGTTCTGGGGAAGGGGAGGCGAGGGAGACCCAGCCCGTTGGGGGGAAAGGCACGTGATCCCTGCCCTCCCAGAACTCGGCGGCCCTACCCCCAGAAGCCCCCGGGGCGGGGCACAGAACTGACCACAGCTCTGGGGAGATACAGAACGGAGGCTGTCCATTCGCCCCAGTTCTGCCCTCGGTCCTGACGGCCCGCCCACCGTGCCTCTCCTCTGTGCCCTCGAAGACCAATGGAGACCTGTACCTAAGATATCCAGGGCCCTGGGTCTGAGCCCAAGGATTCTCGGGGCCGGCT
>NW_025384503.1:0-1848 GCF_016433145.1 Gracilinanus agilis
TGGTTCCGAGCTCTTTCTAGTCTAGCCTAGAGGCACTAAGTATTAGGGCAGGGAGAATTTATGTTTGAAAACTGAAGGGAAATTTTAAGGCATAAGAAAGCATAAGGCAATGTATATTTAAAAAGATCAACAATATTCCATACTATATGCCAGGATAAGATCAAAATGGATATATGTCCTAGGTGTGGGAGATATTATAACCAAATCAGAAGAACATTCACTGCCATAGAAGGAACATATGGAGTCTGGAAGCAGATTGAAACGAACAATACTTCATTTTATTTCTTCCATGAATTTTCCTCTAGTATAAGCAATATGTGTTTTGTTTCAAAGCATGATGAACAGAGAAATATGAAAATATGTACAGTTATATCATATTACCTACCTTCTTAGGGAGGAGGGAGGGAAATAAAAAGAATGAGACATTGATTTTTGGACATAGCTAATGTGAGAATTTTTTCTTTTGGATAAGTATATTTATTATAATTTATTACATATTTATAACAAACTATGTGTATTATATTATTATTATGTTATTCATTTTACATATAAAAATGGTCACTCAAAAAAAGATACAATGTTCAATTTGGAGGTGGAAGTAAGTAGAAGATCAAATATGGATCAAGTGGCAAAAGTTGCAAGGTAGAGGAAAAAGGTTCGTTCCATCAATGCCATACTTGTCAAGAATAGATATATAACGAGAGTGTTGATTTATGTATTCTGAATCATGGCAAGATGACACATGAGAGATTTGTTAACTAGAATTCAAGGGTTCTAATTATTTACACTCTAAAACTATGTATGTGGTGCACAGGGATGATAGAGTGTTTATCTGAAGTATTGTGCTAATGGAAGGACCAGAGAAATCAATAGCAGGATTGGGAATGGGTGCCATTTAATCTATTTTCTGCAGCTATATATCAGAGCACATTCGTCTTTCTTGAGAATCTGTGCACAGCTCTATTAGGTGTCAAGCATCCTGTAATTCTGTAGTAATTGCAATAACATTATAAATTATTGTCAGAGCAGGGGAGTGTGCATGCACATTTTTTTTCGTGGATGCATGTTCTCTAGATGCACAGATATTTATTGGTGGGAGGAGTGTCTGTCTCTGTAAAAGGAGTGGTAAATGTAAATGTTTCTCACATCTAAATATAGTCTAGTCTGTTTATTGTTGTCTACTTTTACAAGCAGAAAGAACACTGACCAAGGAGTGGGATTCAGGAGCCTGGATGTTGATTAACCACTCTGCTCATAATGAGCTGCAGACATGACTTGGTGTAAATCATTTTACTCTCTAATTCCTTACCTGTAAGTTTAGATGGATGTATGGGAGTGGGGAGCAGGGAGAGGATATCTAATATTGCTTCTACCTGAAATTTGAACTCAGGATTTTTTTTTACATTTTTAAATTTTTTTTTTAGAAAAATTTTCCATGGTTACATGATTTTTGTTTTTACTTTCCCCTTCATCCCCCCTGTGGCCCCCTGCCCCCATATCCAATGCGTATTTCCACTGGTTTTAACATGTGTGATCAATCAAGACTTATTTACATATTATTGATAGTTGCAATGGTGTGGTAGTTTACTGTCACATCGCCAACCATGTCCACATCAACCCATGTGTTCAAGCGGTTGTTTTTCTTCTGTGTTTCCACTCCTGCAGTTCTTCCTCTGAATGTGGGTAGCATCTTTTCCATAAATCCCTCAGAATTGTCCTGGGTCATTGCATTGCTGCCAGTACAGAAGTCCATTACATTCTATTTTACCACAGTGTATCAGTCTCTGTGTACAATGTTCTCCTGGTTCTGATCCTTTCACTCTGCATCAATTCCTGGAGGTCTTTCCA
>NW_025384504.1:0-4802 GCF_016433145.1 Gracilinanus agilis
TATATATATAAATATATATATATAAATATATATACATATATATAAATATATAGCTCCTAATTGGCCTCAAGTCTTTCCCCTCTCCAGCATGATTTCCTTTAAGTACAGAATTGCCCATGCTACTCCTCTACTTAAACAGAACTGGAAGAACATTGTACACAGTAACAGCAATATTGTATGATGATCAACTATGACAGACTTAGCTACGATCTGGGACAATTCCGAGGGACTTCTGACAAATAACACTATTCACCTCCAGAGAAAGGCAGTAAAGGCTAAGCAATGGAGGGGGTTAAGTGACTCGCCCAGGGTCACACAGCTAGGAAGTGTCTGAGGCCACATTTAAACCCAGGACCTCCCATCTCTAGGTCTGGTTCTCAATCCACTGAGCTACACAGCTGCTCCTGATCTGAGCTGATTCTTGAAGGAAGCAAGGGAACCCAAGGCAAGAAAGGAGAACATTCTGGGGGTGGGGGATAGATAGTGAAAAGGAACAGTCTGGGAATGGAGTTTCTTGTGGTAGAAACAGTCAGGTGGCCAGTATCCCTGGATCAAAGAAGACATGGGCTTTATTATTATTATTTGCTAATTTATTTGTTTGTTAGTTACATTAAAATGAGTAGGTATCTCTCTCCCTCTCCCCACTCCCTGCACAAGAGAAGGCATCACTTGACAAATATATATATATTTCAGTGATTCCCAAAGTGGGCGCCACCGCCCCCTGGTGGGTGCTGCAGCGATCCAGGGGAGAGGTCATGGCCACAGGTGCATTTATCTTTCCTATTAATTGCTATTAAAATTAAAAAATTTAATTTCCAGGGGGCTAAGTAATATTTTTTTCTGGAAAGGGGGCAGTAGGCCAAGAAAGTCTGGGAACCACTGATATATATGAATGTATGTATATATAAACTATGCCTTTTGGGTTTCTATTTATCAGTTCTTTCTCTGGAGGTGAACATTCACAAGTTATTCTTCAAACATGAATTCTGTAGCTGTCCGTAATATTGTGAAGGGCTTTAAAAGCCAAATAGTGGATTTTATATTTGAGCCTGGAGGGAATAAGGAACCACTGGAGTTTACTGAATAGGGGATGACATGATCAGAATTAAGCTTTAGGAAGATCACTTTGACAGCTAAGTAGAGGAAGGACTAAAATAGAGAAAGATTGGAGGCAGAGGGACCAACCAGAAGGTCACTTGAATCGTCCAGGGGGAGGTGATGAGAGCCTACACGAGGGTGGAGATAAAGTGATGTTTATGAGAGATGTTAGTGGAGACTGGTTGGATATGTGGAGTGAGCATGACACCCAAATTTCATATCTATGTGATTGGGAGGATGGTCAGTTCCCTGATAATATTAGGAAAGTTCAGAAGAGGAAGGATGGGGGGGGGGGGCGGGGGAAGATTTCCAGTTATGTTTTGTACAGGTTGAGTTTGAGATATATTTTTTTTTAACCTTTACCCTTCTGTTTTAGAATCAATACTAAGTATTGGTTCCAAGACAGAAGAGCAATTAGTGCTAAGCAATGAGGGTTAAGTGACTCACCCAGGGTCACACAGCCAGTAAGTGTCCGAGGTCACATTTGAACTCATGACCTGATTCTCTATCCACTGGGCAACCCATCTGTCCCTTAAACCTATTATTTATTAAGCTGGGTGCTAAGTACTGTGCTTGAGTGCTGCTAAGATAATATTTGTAAAGTACTTTGTAAGCCTTAAAGGTCTACGTGAATGTCAGTAATGGAGATAATAACACTCTGTATTCTAAGAGCTTTCCAGTTCAGACTAGCCATGATTCTAGTAATTTTAAGAACTTTTCCAGTAGTGGACAGAGAGTCAGAAGGACCTGGGTTCAAATTTGGTCTCAGATACTTCCTAGTTCTGTGACCTTGGGCCCCTTGCCTACATCTTACTGCTCTTCTGCCTTGGAACCAATATTCAATATTGATTCTAAGTCAAAAGAAGAGGGTTAAAAAAAGAGAGAGAGAATATAAGCTCCTTGAGGGCAAGGATTGTTTGAAGGTAAAATCAACAGGCCTTGGCAACACATTGGATGGGGGGCTGGTGAGGAGGGTGAGAGATACTGAAGAGCTGGAGGATTACACCTAGGTGGAATTTAGGGGCCTGGTAGGATGTTGGTACCCTTAATAGTAAGTAATAGGGAAGGTAAGAGCTAGGGAGGGTTAGGGGAAAACCTAGTGAGTTCAGTTTTGGAAACGCTGAATTTAAGAAGTCCTGTTAGACATCCAGCACCTAATACTCTGCCTTCCTCAAACACAGTAGATCAGTAAATATCAGTAAATATTTATTGAATTGAAATTTTCTTGCATTAAAACCAGTTTGGCAGTTTTTCACTCCAACCTTGCTCTTCCAGTCTTGGTCAACAGCAGTTCCCGCTGCTCTCTTTGAATGTGGCAACTGAAAATTAGACCCAGTGCCTCTGTGGGTATCTGCCCACTCTTAGTCTCAGAAAGCCACTGGATAATCCCATTAAACCTTGTGTTGGGCATTTCATACCAGGCTAATTGGTTCTCAGGATGGTTGCTTTCTCTGTCTGTTTCTCATCTCTTTTCCTCTCCTTTTTTTCTGTCCCCCTTTCTTCCTTCTCTCTCCCTCCGTCAACTGCCTCAGAATACCAATAATTCGGGTTCTTTGTGAACTGAAGAGGAAGCTTGGGGCAAGCCTGCTCCTGAAAGGTAAAATGAAAACTGATCCAGGCATTTAGCTTTCACTTCCTTCTCCCTCCCTGCTAAACAGACCCTGTAATTTGAGAATAAATGGTCAGTTGATTAAACTGAAGAGTAGAATTCTTTTGATCAAATAAAAAGGACTTCTAATCTGTGGCTCACATTTCTTGAAAGCTTTGTGGCTTACATTTTTTTTTTCCTCCTTATAACAATCCTAGGAAATAGAAAGTGCAAGAATTATTCTCCCAGGTTTGCAAATGAAGAGATTGAGGCCCTTCCCACCTCCCTCATTTTCCATTTTATGTTTTAGAGTTCCTTCTCATTCTGGCATTCCTTCTACCTCTAATAGCCTATGTTCTAAGTGCCCTCCCAGTTCTGACACTCCAATTTCTATGTTCTTAGGACCTTTCTAACTTTTGTATTTTGTGTTCTAGGGTTGATTCTGGTTCTAGCCTACTATTTTCTAAGGTCCATTCTAGCTCTGACATCCTATTTTCTAGGTTCTGGGGTCCCTCTCAGATATGACATTCTATCATCTAAGACCAAATAACTTCTTCAAGCTAACAACACACATCAACGTTGATAATCTCAGTCCTGAGGTTTAAACCAAGTTCTCCTCAATTTTAGTCCCAGTCCAAAACAATCCACTGCTCTCTGAGGAACTCATCATTAAAAGAGAACCAAACTGGAGATATTGGATACTCCATTGGATAAAAAGCTTAAGTTCTTTCCCATTTTTTTTTAATACAGAGCAGTGAACTAAGGAAAGGTCATTAAATTGAATCTGGGGCATTGGGCCAAATCCAAAAATATAAAATTTAATTGGATAAATATAAAGTTTTACATTGCTATGGTGGGTTGATGTAGTGAATAGAGTTGTTTAACCACTCTTATTTTCTTCCTCTCACTTTTTTTATTGACTTATTGCTCATATGGAGTTCCTGGTATAAAACTATCCATCTCTGCTTTGAGAATTCATATAAAAGAAACAATAATTCTCTCTTTCTCTATTTTTTTTTAGCTATGAGCCCCCAACCATAGACAGTGTTCTGGCAAAACACCTCAATTTTAGATTTACCTTATCCTCTTCTCTGTGGATATTCCCTCTCTTGCCAAATGTTCCCAATTGTCTCTTCCCAACTTCATTTCCAATAAGTATGCCCAGACTAGCAAAAGCCTATGATTAATACTATTTACATTGTAAATGTTTCAATCACAAATTCAGGTAAGCAAGAAAGAATGTGCTTTAAGTTCTGTTAGAGAGTCCAAGGAGGAAAAAGAAATACACAATTATTGGGGATTTGTAGTCCAAGGGGTCCAGGTTTCAGCAACACAGAATTGCCCCAGCATGCCTCATTCCCATTTGTCCAAAAAAGCCACATTTTCAAAAGCCCTGGCTTCTTTGTAGTGGCTCTTTGCATTTCTTCTCTCCTAGTTTCTATGTGTTTTCTCACAGCCTTCTCTTTCCCAGCCCTGTGTGTCCTCTACACATCTCAATAAATCTATATCTTTTTTAAAAAAACTCTTAGAGTATTGGTTTCAAGGCAGAAGAACAGTAAGGGCTGGGCAATGGGGATTAAGTGACTTGCTCAGGGTCACACGGCTAGGAAGTGTCTGAGGTTAGATTTGAACGTTGGACCAATCCACTGAGCTACTCAGCTGCCCCTACACATTTCCACAGGAACTGGGTTCTTCTACCATTCTAACTTCTGCCTAGATTGACTAACCTGACTTTAAAAATAGTTGGGTTTTTTTTTCAATTACATGTAGAAACAATTTTTGACAATTATTTTCTGACATTTTGCCATTCAGATTCTCTGACTCTCTCCCCGGAGGCAGTAAATAGTCTAAGTTATACCAGTACTGTCATGCAATTGGAAGGTAAGAGTTTAAAAAAATAAAATAAAATCTATGTTACAAGGATGGCTCTCTGGGTAGAGGGCAGAGCAGGGGTATGCTCATAAATGTTGAATAATGGATTCTCCAAAGAAAAATGTGCTCTGGGCACTTTAAAATTTAATCTGCATTTGACTTCATATGTATAACAGTCACATTTTTATCTTTTTCAATGGGCAGGGGAGGAGAGGTAGCAAATAATAAATTTTAAAATAATAAT